>NC_143029.1:8682500-8970000 GCF_057628025.1 Oncorhynchus mykiss
GTTATTCGTAACCTGGTCCCAGATCTGACAGGGTTGTCTTGTTATTCCTAACCTGGTCCCAGATCTGTTTGGGTTGTCTTGTTATTCCTAACCTGGTCCCAGATCTGTTTGGGTTGTCTTTCCCTTTCCAAGCCTCCTTGCCTGCTCTGGCAAGACAACCCAAACAGATCTGGGACCTGGCCAACAAGATTGAGATTAAGATTGATTGATTGATTGATTGTTTGGTTGATTGACTGACTAATTGGTACTCACCAGGTACCTCTCTGTGGACACGCTGACCAGGATTAGGTCGTCTCCGATACGGACCTTCTCTCCCTCTGACCTCTGCTTGGACGCAGGATGGATGGTCCACCAACATGCCTCACCTGGAGAGATAGAGGACAACAGGACTCGGATGAGACTGTCATAGTCTCTTGTGACAAACTGTTACCATAGTAACTGACCAGACTTTTAACATAGTATCTGACCAGACTGTTAACACAGTTACTGACCAGACTGTTACCATAGTAACTGGCGAGACTGTTACCATAGCAGCTGGCCAGACTGTTAACGCTTCAGATTTGGTTTCTTGTTCTGAGATTACAATAGAACTATGGTAATATACTGTAAATTAATCATAACTTCCTACACTGTACACGAGCTTACCAAAAACAGAAAGATACAGATCATACATCTGAAATTGACATAAATATGCAAATGTTTGACTGGCATGTCAATTTCTTGCATTTAATTTGTGGTCCATAGTCCAAGTACCAAAGCATGGATTTACACAAGCAGTGCAAGTTTATCATCATGATTGTTAATCAGTTTATCATGTGCTGTGTGATTGTTAATCAGTTTATTTTGAAGTCTTCAAATATCAAAGCAGTTTCAAAGCAGGGCAGTGGACAGCCTCAAGGCAGCCATTTTGCCTGGTGGTAACATCTTCAGGTTGATATAGTGCCTCTATTCTGGGGGCTACAACACATACACATAGCAAGGTCAGCTATTAATATGGAAGCCAGTCTGCATGTCTAGTATAGTCACAGTTAAAGTATCACATCCGGTGTGATAAATGGCTCTGCTTCATTTTGTAGTTCAAATCAATCAATCAATCAATCAAATGTATTTATAAAGCCCTTCTTACATCAGCCGATGTCACAAACCCAGCCTAAAACCCCAAACAGCAAGCAACGCAGATGTAGAAGCACGGTGGCTAGGGACAATTCCCTAAATGTCGCCTAGTTACCAGTACAAGGCATGGCTCCACAGCAGACATGATCTGCACCCTCTTCCTTACACCACTCTACCTCTAAATGTAGTGACAGGGAGCAAGGCTGTGTGCAATAGGAAGTGTTACCTATTGAATGTTCTTGTAATCCCACGTCAAACGACAGTTTGTCTGTCAACGATCTCGACGTCTTCAAGCAGGTCAGGTACTGTTGAGAAGCCACACAATATGAAATAGCAAGAAGATAGAAAAAAGATTTTAAAAAATATAAAACAATACACATACATATATTTTTGTTTGTTTTGCGTTTACACATGTGGAATATACAGTTTAATGTACAGTTTAAAACTCAAGCCATCGGCACTGTTCTCTGTGTAGCGACTGCAGTATAATGTTTTAGGTAATGTAGTAACAGTAGCAGTGAGGGACTGGTGACCTTTTCATTCAACACGTAGGAGTGATATCCACTAGTAATACAGCTCTCGTACTGGGAAATCTTTCACAGATCTGGCTACCCACTCATCGGAGATACTTTGGCCATTTGAGCAACTGCAGTATAATGTTTGTGTGGGTGATACTAAGTGTGTCCCAAATGGGCACCACTATTCCCTATGAAGTACACTGCTTTTTTAAAAATTGTATTATTTATCAGAGCCCTATGGGGTAGTGCAGTATAAAGGGGAAAAGGGTTCCATTTGGAACACAACCACTGTGGTTATGAGGGACAGGGTGGCAGATTTCCCCCATTCTCACCATTCCACTGAAGGAGTGACGTAGGAGGATGGCGTGACCATAGAGCAGGGTCCGGTGTCCACCCCCCTGGGCCGCCTAGGAAGGAGGAGAGGAGGAGAGGCAACATACACAGCAGGTTAGAGTCTGATGGCTGCATCTCAATACGGTCATGTAGAATCCTCCCCTTGTCTCCTTTCCTTCATCTACACGGATCTGAGCAGACAGGAAAGCAAAATGGTCAAACTCTACAAGGAAGATTGAAATGGTGCTTTCGTCTGTCTAGTTGTTTCTAATCAGTAGAGATGAAGGAAAGAAAACAAGGGAAGGACATCACTTTAAAATATTGAGGATAGATAACGAACATCCTTGGCTAGTACCTCCAGGAACAAACAGACGGACAGACAGGAACAAAACGGAACCAAAAGGAACTCATCCCACCCAGGTCGTGCTGCATCACTACGTGTGTTAGACAGGTTCGGGTGACGAAAGAGAAACATTACAGTACCGTGGACAAGGAAATGTTGTGAACCCCGTAAGGGAAGATAGATTTAAAACAAATTACTCACCCTCCTTAACAACCTCTAGACGCATGAAGAAAAGAACAGGGTGACATAACATTAGCACACTTTAACCCAATAACCCACAAAACTGTCTACAGTGTTGCTATCTGTATTCCCTTTAAAGGAGTTACAGATCATTATTTGGATAAAGAAAGAAAACTAGATAAGATAGACATTGCTACACATTGGTGGTGGATAACATGAGTTCCCTCTAGACACACTCTACAAACGTGTTTATTTAGACAGTGAAGCTAAAACTTTTAATTTGGCTCTATATTTGGCTCTATATTCCAGCATGTTTTATATATATATATATATATATATATATATATATATATAAAACATTTTATACAAAATGCTGGAATATAGAGCCAAATTAAAAGTTTATATATATATATATATATATATATATAATATAATATATAATATTGCATATATATTTATACAGTACAAAATGTCACCGTTTTGAAAATAAGGGCACTTCATGTTTCTAGTCCCCTCGTTAGAAGGTTGTAGTGTATTTTTTTTTTTGGGGGGGGTGGTCTGTTTATGCCTCTGTAACTTACTTACTCAGGGTTATTCACGATTCATTCATGATAATCCATAATCATGGTCGCATCCACATTAATTTAGTAGTGTTTAGAAACATATTATATTCTCATTTACAATAAAAGTGACTACAAAATGACACAATACATTATTCACCATTCTTTTCTATTGGACACAAAATAATCTGAAACACAACCAAAACAAACAGCAAATGCATCCAACAAGTTTGTAGAGTCACACGCTTGATGTAGTCTCATATAGTCTCTGATGTAGTCTGTCTCAGCCTCCAGTATTTATGCTGCAGTAGATTATGTCGGGGGGCTAGGGTCAGTTTGTTATATCTGGAGTACTTCTCCTGTCCTATTCGGTGTCCTGTGTGAATTTAAGTGTGCTCTCTCTAATTCTTTCTTTCTTTCTCTCTTTCTTTCTTTCTCTCTCTCGGAGGACCTGAGCCCTAGGACCATGACTACCTGACATGATGACTTCTTGCTGTCCCCAGTCCACCTGGACGTGCTGCTGCTCCAGTTTCAACTGTTCTGCCTTATTATTATTGGACCATGCTGGTCATTTATGAACATTTGAACATCTTGGCCATGTTCTGTTATAATCTCCACCCGGCACAGCCAGAAGAGGACTGGCCACCCCACATAGCCTGGTTCCTCTCTAGGTTTCTTTCCTAGGTTTTGGCCTTTCTAGGGAGTTTTTCCTAGCCACCGTGCTTCTACACCTGCATTGCTTGCTGTTTGGGGTTTTAGGCTGGGTTTCTGTACAGCACTTTGAGATATCAGCTGATGTACGAAGGGCTATATAAATACATTTGATTTGATGTAGTCATTGCGTGCAAATACAAAACTTTTGACTAAATTGACTAAACACTCTATAGGTGAATTTGCCTAAATACTTTTGACAATTTCAAATGGGGGCACTAGATACAGAACGTGCTTTCATTAGTTAATGTTGAAATAGATACTGCATGTATGCATATACCCTCAAATAACAAGTGACATTATGTACTGTCGCCTCAAATAAATAGTTTTATATCAAATTCTAAATGCAGTATAGAGACAAACTAAAAGTTTTAGCTTCACTGCCCAAATACACACGTAGGGGAGTGTAAGAAATATATAGATCCAGTCAACAACCAGTCTACAGAATATACACTACGGTCTACAGTCTATACACCACAGTCTACAGAATATACACTACGGTCTACAGAATATACACTACAGTCTACAGAATATACACTACAGTCTATACACTACAGTCTACAGTATATACACTACAGTCTACAGAATATACACTACAGTCTACAGAATATACACTTCAGTCTACAGTATATACACTACAGTCTACAGTCTATACACTACAGTCTACAGAATATACACTACAGTCTATACACTACAGTCTACAGAATATACACTACGGTCTACAGTCTATACACTACAGTCTACAGTCTATACACTACAGTCTACAGTATATACACTACAGTCTACAGAATATACACTACAGTCTACAGAATATACACTTCAGTCTACAGTATATACACTACAGTCTACAGTCTATACACTACAGTCTACAGAATATACACTACAGTCTATACACTACAGTCTACAGAATATACACTACGGTCTACAGTCTATACACTACAGTCTACAGAATATACACTACAGTCTACAGAATATACACTACAGTCTACAGTCTATACACTACAGTCTATACACTACAGTCTACAGAATATACACTACAGTCTACAGTCTATACACTACAGTTTATACACTACAGTCTACAGAATATACACTACAGTCTACATTATATACACTACAGTCTACAGTATACACTACAGTCTACAGTCTATACACTACAGTCTACAGAACATACACTACAGTCTACAGTCTATACACTACAGTCTAAAGTCTATACACTACAGTCTACAGAACATACACTACAGTCTACAGTCTATACACTACAGTCTAAAGTCTATACACTACAGTCTACAGAACATACACTACAGTCTAAAGTCTATACACTACAGTCTACAGTCTATCCACTACAGTCTACAGTCTATACACTACAGTCTACAGTCTATACACTACAGTCTACAGAACATACACTACAGTCTAAAGTCTATACACTACAGTCTACAGTCTATCCACTACAGTCTACAGTCTATACACTACAGTCTAAAGTCTATACACTACAGTCTACAGTCTATACACTACAGTCTAAAGTCTATACACTACAGTCTACAGTCTATACACTACAGTCTAAAGTCTATACACTACAGTCTACATTATATACACTACAGTCTACATTATATACACTACAGTCTAAAGTCTATACACTACAGTCTACAGTATATACACTACAGTCTACAGAATATACACTACAGTCTACATTATATACACTACAGTCTACAGTATATACACTACAGTCTACATTATATACACTACAGTCTATAGAATATACACTACAGTCTACATTATATACACTACAGTCTACAGAATATACACTACAGTCTACATTATATACACTACAGTCTACATTATATACACTACAGTCTACATTATATACACTACAGTCTAAAGTCTATACACTACAGTCTACAGTATATACACTACAGTCTACAGAATATACACTACAGTCTACATTATATACACTACAGTCCACAGAATATACACTACAGTCTACAGTCTATACACTACAGTCCACAGAATATACACTACAGTCTACAGTCTATACACCAGTCTATAGAATATACACTACAGTCTACATTATATACTCTACTGTCTACAGTCTATACACTACAGTCTACAGTATATACACTACAGTCTATACACTACAGTCTACATTATATACACTACAGTCTACATTATATACACTACAGTCTACATTATATACACTACAGTCTACATTATATACACTACAGTCTAGAGTCTATACACTACAGTCTACAGTATATACACTACAGTCTACAGAATATACACTACAGTCTACATTATATACACTACAGTCCACAGAATATACACTACAGTCTACAGTCTATACACCAGTCTATAGAATATACACTACAGTCTACATTATATACACTACTGTCTACAGTCTATACACTACAGTCTACAGACGATACACTACAGTCTACAGTATATACACTACAGTCTACAGTATATACACTACAGTCTACATTATATACACTACTGTCTACAGAATATCAATGGGGCTGTAGCGGAACAGGTTGAGAGCTTCGAATTCCTTGGTGTCGACATCACCAACAAACTAACATGGTCCAAACACACTAAGACAGTTGTGAAGAGGGCACGACAAAACCTATTCCCCCTCAGGAGACTGAAAAGATTTGGCATGGGTCCTCAGATCCTCAAAAGGTTCTACAGCTGCAACATCGAGAGCATCCTGGTTGCATCACTGCCTGGTATGGCATCTGCTCGGCCTTCGACCGCAAGTACATAACTATAACTATAACTAGTACATAAGTACATACGGCCAAGTACATAACTGGGGACAAGCTCCCTGCCATCCAGAACCTCTATATCAGGCGGTCTCAGAGGAAGACCATAAAAACTATCAAAGACTCCAGCCACCCTAGGCATAGATTGTTCTCTCTGCTACCGCACAGCAAGTGGTACCGGAGTGCCAAGTCTAGGTCCAAAAGGCTTCTAAACAGCTTCTTCCCCCCAAGCCGTAAGACTCCTGAACATCTAATTAAAGGGCTACTCAGACCCCCTTTACACTGCTGCTACTCTCTGTTATTATCTATGCATAGTTACTTTAACTAAACCTACATGTACATATTACCTCAATTACCTCGACTACCCGGTGCCCCCGCATTTTGACTCTGTACCGGTACCCCCTGTATTTAGCCTCCACATTGACTCTGTACCGGTACACCCTGTATTTAGCCTCCACATTGACTCTGTACCGGTACACCCTGTATTTAGCCTCCACATTGACTCTGTACCGGTACACCCTGTATATAGTCTCCACATTGACTCTGTACCGGTATCCCCTGTATATGGTCTCCACATTGACTCTGTACTGGTACCCTCTGTATATAGACTCCACATTGACTCTGTACCGGTACCCCCTGTATATAGCCTCCACATTGACTCTGTACCGGTACCCCCTGTATATAGCCTCCACATTGACTCTGTACCGGTACCCCCTGTATATAGCCTCCACATTGACTCTGTACCGGTACCCCCTGTATATAGCCTCCACATTGACTCTGTACCGGTACCCCCTGTATATAGCCTCCACATTGACTCTGTACCGGTACCCCCTGTATATAGACTCCACATTGACTCTGTACCGGTACCCCCTGTATATAGCCTCCACATTGACTCTGTACCGGTACCCCCTGTATATAGCCTCCACATTGACTCTGTACCAGTACCCCCTGTATATAGCCTCCACATTGACTCTGTACCGGTACCCCCTGTATATAGCCTCCACATTGACTCTGTACCAGTACCCCCTGTATATAGCCTCCACATTGACTCTGTACCAGTACCCCCTGTATATAGCCTCCACATTGACTCTGTACCGGTACCCCCTGTATATAGCCTCCACATTGACTCTGTACCGGTACCCCCTGTATATAGCCTCCACATTGACTCTGTACCGGTACCCCCTGTATATAGCCTCCACATTGACTCTGTACTGGTACCCCCTGTATATAGCCTCCACATTGACTCTGTACCGGTACCCCCTGTATATAGACTCCACATTGACTCTGTACCAGTACCCCCTGTATATAGCCTCCACATTGACTCTGTACCGGTACCCCTTGTATATAGCCTCCACATTGACTCTGTACCGGTACCCCCTGTATATAGCCTCCACATTGACTCTGTACCAGTACCCCCTGTATATAACCTCCACATTGACTCTGTACCGGTACCCCCTGTATATAGCCTCCACATTGACTCTGTACCGGTACCCCCTGTATATAACCTCCACATTGACTCTGTACCGGTACCCCCTGTATATAGACTCCACATTGACTCTGTACCGGTACCCCCTGTATATAGCCTCCACATTGACTCTGTACTGGTACCCCCTGTATATAGCCTCCACATTGACTCTGTACCGGTACCCCCTGTATATAGCCTCCACATTGACTCTGTACCGGTACCCCCTGTATATAGCCTCCACATTGACTCTGTACTGGTACCCCCTGTATATAGCCTCCACATTGACTCTGTACCGGTACCCCCTGTATATAGCCTCCACATTGACTCTGTACCGGTACCCCCTGTATATAGCCTCACTATTGTTATTTTACTGCTGCTCTTTAATTATTTGTTACTTTTATTTTCTATTTTCTACTTATCTATTTTTTAATTAACACTTCAGTAAAAACAATTTCTTAACTTCTTAAAGCGTTGTTGGTTAAGGGTTTGTAAGTAAGCATTTCACTGTACAGTGTACAGCTGTTGTATTCAGCGCATGTGACAAATTAAATTACATTTGTCACATGCGCTGAATACAGTGAAATATATATACTACAGTCTACAGTTCGTCTGGTAGGGAAGAGAATTCCAAGGTCGATCCATGAAAACCCCTCAATGAGAAGAGAGGAGGGAGGGAAACAACACCGGAGTTTAGAGACTGACGACTACATCTCAGTAGTCTAAAGTAGCTTCCTCTCCTCATCTCCTTTCGTTTATCTACACTGATCTGCCCTGAATGGAGAGGGGAAAGCAACACTACGAGAAGGTTTGATTATTCGACCCTCAGTGCCTCAGATTCCAAACCCCAAGTCTTCTCCACCCCTCAGCTCCAGAGACTCCAACCTCCCAGCCCTCCAGAGGTTTCCCCCCTCAGCCTCCCAGACTCCAAACCCCCAATCCTACAGTCCTATCTACCTCTCAGTCCCCCAGACTCCAAATCCCCAGTCCTCCAGTCCCCTTAGTCTCTCAGTCCCCCAGACTCCAAACCCCGTCCTACAGACCCCCAATCCTACAGTCCTATCTACCTCTCAGTCCCCCAGACTCCAAACCCCCCAGTCCCCCAGTCCCCTCAGCCTCTCAGCCCCCCAGACTCCAAATCCCCAGTCCTCCAGTCCCCTCAGTCTCTCAGTCCCCCAGACTCCAAACCCCCAGTCCTACAGACCCCCAGTCCTCTCCACCTCTTAGCCCCCCAGACTCCAAATCCCCAGTCCTCCAGCCCCCCAGAGAAAGAGAGAGACAGAGATAGAAAGAGAGAGAGGGGAAGGGGGGGCTGTATTTCAGGCCTCCTGCCATGCTGACACATCATCACTGTGAACTGTGACCTTTGGCTGTGCGGCACAGCAACTGGCAACGCCCCTCCCACTCTAATATCATTCTGTCTGAGCTTCTGCAGGGAGTATGACGGTGGTGTGTGTGGGAGGGGGATTGTGTGTGTATAAGAGAGCGTGAGAGATTGTGTGTGAGCATGTCCATGTGTGTGTGTGTGTGTGAGTGTGTGTGTGTGTGTGTGTGTGTGTGCGTGCGTGCGTGCGTGAAGGGAGGGGGGTCTCTCTTCTCTCACTGAGCTTTCTCCTGCCAGCTTGGTTTTTACAAGAATGAAGTGCTGGCTGCTTGCCAAGCTTCTCACAGGCTGCCAGCGTTGCACAACAATGGCTGGTCTGTGATTACTGTAAGTAATTCACTTTTAATGTTCACTTCATATCTGGTTCTAATCTAATCATCTCATAGAGAATGACCAGTCAGACCACAGGAAGTTGGTCTGGTAATGACTTTTCAAGGAGAAGAGAAGAGAGGGAGGTTCAAGCCAGATTAATTTGCTACTGGCTGAAATATGGTTGCCAGCGTCCATATACAGTGCCTTATTCATACCCCTTGGCTTTCTTCACATTTTTTTTGTGTTACAAAGTGGAATTAAAATGGATTTATTTGTCATTTTTGTTAACAATCAACACAAAATAGTCTGTAACATCAAAGTGGACGAAACATTTTATTACATTTTTAAGATAAATAAAAAATTCAGAACTAAAATATAGTCATTGCATAAGTGTTCAGACCATTTGTTTAGGCAAGCCTAAATTAGCCTAAATTAGTTCAGGAATTAATAGGAGTTGACATGATTCTTGAATGACTACCTGAGTGAAGTACTGCATTTAAAGCACAGATTAAACTACAAAGACCAGGGAGCTTTTCGAAAGCCTCACAATGAAGGGCAGTGATTGGTAGATGTGTAACAACATATCAGACATTGAATATATCTTTAAGCATGGTCAAGTTAATAACGATGCTGTGGGTGATGTATTAAACCCCCCCAGACACAACAAAGATACAGTCGTCCTTCTGAAATGAACTGCGGGACTGGAAGGAAACTGTTCAGGGAGTTCACCATGAGGTCATTGGTGATATTAAATAAGCTACAGAGTTTAATGGCTGCGATGGAAGGAAACTGTTCAGGGAGTTCACCATGAGGTCATTGGTGATTTTAAATAAGCTACAAAGTTTAATGGCTGCGATGGGAGAAAACTGAGGCTGGATCAACAACATTGTAGCTACTCCACAATAACGACCTAAATGACAGAGAATAATACAAATGTTCCTAAAACATGCATCTTATATGCAACAAGGCATTAAAGTAATACTGCAAAAGAACACAGCAAATAAATACACTTTTTGGCCTGAATGCAAAGCCTTATGTTCGGGGCAAATCGAACACATCACTGAGTAACTACCTCCTTATATTTAAGCATGGTAAATCACTGCGTCACGATATGGGTGGTTATGCTCGACATCAGCAAAAGACTGGGGATTGTCAGGATAAAAAGAAATGGGACAGAACGAAGCACAGGCTAGTCAGTCTGGTCAGTCTGCTTTCCACCAGACACTGGGAGAGGAATTCCCCTTTCAGCAGGACAATAACCTACAACACAAGACCAAATCTTTATTTATTTTGTATTTATTTATTTAACTAGGCAAGACAGTTAATTCTTATTTACAATGACAGCCTAGGAACAGTGGGTTAACTGCCTTGTTCAGGAGCAGAACAACAGATTTTAACTTGTCAGCTCGGGGATCCGACCTTGCAACCTTTCGGTTACTAGTCCAACGCTTTAACCACTAGGCTACCTGCCGCCCAAATCTACACTGGATTTACTTAATCACTCTTAGAGTCTTACCCAGAAAGACTCACAGCTGTAATCACTCTTAGAGACTTACCCAGAAGTCTCAGCTGTAATCACTCTTAGAGACTTACCCAGAAAGACTCACAGCTGTAATCACTCTTAGAGACTTAGCCATGAAGACTCACAGCTGTAATCACTCTTAGAGACTTACCCAGAAAGACTCACAGCTGTAATCACTCTTAGAGACTTACCCAGAAAGACTCACAGCTGTAATCACTCTTAGAGTCTTAGCCATGAAGACTCACAGCTGTAATCACTCTTAGAGACTTAGCCAGAAAGACTCACAGCTGTAATCACTCTTAGAGACTTGCCCAGAAAGACTCACAGCTGTAATCACTCTTAGAGACTTACCCAGAAAGACTCACAGCTGTAATCACTCTTAGAGACTTACCCAGAAAGACTCACAGCTGTAATCACTCTTAGAGACTTACCCAGAAAGACTCACAGCTGTAATCACTCTTAGAGACTTAACCAGAAAGACTCACAGCTGTAATCACTCTTAGAGACTTACCCAGAAAGACTCACAGCTGTAATCACTCTTAGAGACTTACCCAGAAAGACTCACAGCTGTAATCACTCTTAGAGACTTACCCAGAAAGACTCACAGCTGTAATCACTCTTAGAGACTTACCCAGAAAGACTCACAGCTGTAATCACTCTTAGAGACTTACCCAGAAAGACTCACAGCTGTAATCACTCTTAGAGACTTACCCAGAAAGACTCACAGCTGTAATCACTCTTAGAGACTTACCCAGAAAGACTCACAGCTGTAATCACTCTTAGAGACTTACCCAGAAAGACTCACAGCTGTAATCACTCTTAGAGACTTACCCAGAAAGACTCACAGCTGTAATCACTCTTAGAGACTTACCCAGAAAGACTCACAGCTGTAATCACTCTTAGAGACTTACCCAGAAAGACTCACAGCTGTAATCACTCTTAGAGACTTACCCAGAAAGACTCACAGCTGTAATCACTCTTAGAGACTTACCCAAAAAGACTCACAGCTGTAATCACTCTTAGAGACTTACCCAGAAAGACTCACAGCTGTAATCACTCTTAGAGACTTACCCAGAAAGACTCACAGCTGTAATCACTCTTAGAGACTTACCCAGAAAGACTCACAGCTGTAATCACTCTTAGAGACTTACCCAGAAAGACTCACAGCTGTAATCACTCTTAGAGACTTACCCAGAAAGACTCACAGCTGTAATCACTCTTAGAGACTTACCCAGAAAGACTCACAGCTGTAATCACTCTTAGAGACTTACCCAGAAAGACTCACAGCTGTAATCACTCTTAGAGACTTACCCAGAAAGACTCACAGCTGTAATCACTCTTAGAGACTTAGCCAGAAAGACTCACAGCTGTAATCACTCTTAGAGACTTACCCAGAAAGACTCACAGCTGTAATCACTCTTAGAGACTTACCCAGAAAGACTCACAGCTGTAATCACTCTTAGAGACTTACCCAGGAAGACTCACAGCTGTAATCACACTTAGAGACTTACCCAGAAGTCTCAGCTGTAATCGATGCCGAAGGTGTTTCTAACATGTATTGACTCACAGCTGTAATCGATGCCGAAGGTGTTTCTAACATGTATTGACTCAGAGCTCAATACTTGTGCAACGACTATATTTGAGATATAAACTTTGACATTACAGAGTATTTTGTGTAGATTATTGACAAAAAAATTACAATTCAATCCATTTAAAAAATGTGAAGATATCCAAGAGGTCTGAATACTTTTGCAGGGCACTGTTTATTGCCAAACATTACTGTTCAAATTATCACAGTAATGGATGGGGAGATTGTATTCTATTGTTTGGAATACACTTCAATGAACAAAGTTTATGTTGGTGTCGTTTATATCAATGTATCCAGTATTCTACTAAGAGCAATATGAAGATTTACACTGTAGAATATATGGATAATCCCTGTGTTGGTTCACAAATTCCTAAACTATTCCAGCTTGGTTCTACAGCATTGTGTGAAGCTTCCGGAATCATTGTGTGAAGCTTCCAGAATCATTGTGTGAAGCTTCCGGAATCATTGTGTGAAGCTTCCGGAATCATTGTGTGAAGCTTCCAGAATCATTGTGTGAAGAAGCTTCTGGAATCATTGTGTGGTGAAGCTTCTGGAATCATTGTGTGAAGAAGCTTCTGGAATCATTGTGTGAAGAAGCTTCTGGAATCATTGTGTGAAGAAGCTTCTGGAATCATTGTGTGAAGAAGCTTCTGGAATCATTGTGTGAAGAAGCTTCTGGAATCAAAGCCAATTCCAGAACATTTCCTCTTTTATTTCTGTTAGTCTTGAAATGAGACTGTTAGCTACAAAACAGAGGAAGGAAAACCACAAACTCAAAAAAACACTACATCTACAGTAGGTGAGCAGTGTCCCACCAACTAGGTTTCTTGTTGATTCCCTAAAGTCTTGATAGTACGGCTAAAGAAACATTATTTTTTTCTGAAAGTAAAGGATTAACACAAAGTTTGTATTTTCCATAACACATCATTTCAGAAACCCAGAAGTAAAATCTTATATAACTGCGTCACCTATACAGTTATGTTACGTACGTCTGTCCATGACAGCTTACATAAAAACATACAACTCTGTCTAGTTTTTTTTTTTTTAAAGGTGTAGATTTTTATTGAAGGGGATTTTTCCCTAATCACTAAGCAGTAAGTGGGTTAGCTAAAATACTGGCTGAAGCAGATTAGAAAACTAGTTAGCACTTTCACTTGAACATGTTTACACACATGCACAAAGTGTGGTCTTGGGGGCACAAGGTGAAGGTAGGAACCAATGGGATGTCTATTTCAAGATTGCCATACATTGGTGATGTCACAGGGGATAGTTTAAAGTCTGTGTCAGTGACGAGTTCCTTAAGGTCATTAAGGCGTTAAGGCAAATCTACGCATCAAAAGCTGAATGGAATAAAATGATCAGAATCTGAAATATGAGAAATAAAAATGTATTTCCTAAATGTCAGTGTGACTTTCTGGTAAGTACATATTTAAAGAGGGTAAGAATGTCTGATAATTTATGCTAATACCAGGATTCACTCAATTTCTATCACCGATAATTAGATTTAAATATCTAATAAATATGTATAAATAAATATACATATATATAAAAACATAAAATATTTTTATATATATGAATATAAACAAATATATATAAATAAATATATATACACATATAAATAAATATATATATATATATAAATCTTTCACAAGATATTTACACACATCTAGCCTTCCAAATATGTGCATTTATGTTTGATTTATCAACCAACCTATTGAAGGGAGGGGTATAATCTATTGTGAATGACTATAGTGACTATGCACAATAACAATCTCAAAATAGGCAACACTTTGAAGTGAAAGTGGCGAAAGTGAGATCATTCTTTCGCTAATAGTTAGGGGTCAGTAGAGGTGAGCCTTCATGCCAACTAAAGAAAGTAACAAACGAACATACCCACTGTTCATGGTCCGCTTTCTAGCACAGCGTTCAACAAAGATACAGACGAAGAGAACAATATTACATGGAGTTATGGCAGTCAATAATGTCAAAAAGAAATCTAAAGACTAAGAATGAGTCTCCATTTCATTTTCATATGGGGTGAATTAACAACAATATAAAAACAAAAAATGTTGTGTGTGAACGTTAAGGGCCCGTTTCCCGGACCCGGATTAAAGCCTTGATCTCCATAGCAACTGCTTTTTTAGTCCAGGGCCAGGCTGACGTTCTCATCTCTGATCCTGAGTTGCCAAGCGATCGATCAGCTGGTTCTCATCTTATCGCCTCAATTGAAACAGTTACTTCATCGCAGTAAAATGGATACAAACTTGACACTGATCTGATCGTCTGGCACCCCAGAAACAGTGAGGAGAGCTAAGCTAAATAAAACTAGCTAAGCTAACTAAAAGCAATTCAATTCTAATGTGTTCAATTATCAATTCAATATCTCTCAACACACTAGCCTAATCAATCAAATGAAACCTGAATCTGTTCTGTTGGAGAGAATGTGTTTGATAAAAGAACATAACTTGGAATACCTTCAAAAAGTTGCAGCTAATGAAGTGTTTCATTGCAGTGGGGGACACACTGGGGCACTCATAAGTATCTAAGTGTCCATCTCCTTATTTATGATTACACACACCAACTAAGAAATAAGCATGCCAGTGGCATGTAGCTGAGCTGAGCTGAGCTGAGCTGAGCTGAGCTGAGCGAGAGAGAGAGAGAGCGAGAGTGAGAGAGAGCGCGAGAGAGAGAGCAAGAGAGAGAGAGAGAGGGAAAGAGGGATGGAGAGTTGGATAGAGGGAGGGTTGGATAGAGGCAGGGATGGTTGGATAGAGGGAGGGAGGGAGGGATCGAGGGAGGGAGATTTGGATAGAGGGAGGGATGGATAGAGGGAGGGGAGATAAAGGGAGGGAGGGAGGGATAGAGGGAGGGTTGGATAGAGGGAGGGTTGGATAGAGGGAGGGAGGGAGGGATCGAGGGAGGGAGATTTGGATAGAAGGAGGGATGGATAGAGGGAGGGTTGGATAGAGGGAGGGGAGATAAAGGGAGGGAGGGAGGGATAGAGGGAGAGTTGGATAGAGGGAGGGTTGGATAGAGGGAGGGAGGGAGGGAGGGATAGAGGGAGGGTTGGATAGAGGGAGGGGAGATAAAGGGAGGGAGGGAGGGATAGAGGGAGGGTTGGATAGAGGGAGGGTTGGATAGAGGGAGGGGAGATAAAGGGAGGGAGGGAGGGATAGAGGGAGGGTTGGATAGAGGGAGGGTTGGATAGAGGGAGGGAGGGATAGAGGGATAGAGGGAGGGTTGGATAGAGGGAGGGGAGATAAAGGGAGGGAGGGTTGGATAGAGGGAGGGTTGGATAGAGGGAGGGTTGGATAGAGGGAGGGTTGGATAGAGGGAGGGTTGGATAGAGGGAGGGTTGGATAGAGGGAGGGTTGGATAGAGGGAGGGTTGGATAGAGGGAGGGAGGGATAGAGGGAGGGTTAGATAGAGGGAGGGAGGGATAGAGGGAGGGTTGGATAGAGGGAGGGTTGGATAGAGGGAGGGATGGATAGAGGGAGGGTTGGATATAGGGAGGGTTGGATAGAGGGAGGGTTGGATAGAGGGAGGGTTGGATAGAGGGAGGGTTGGATAGAGGGAGGGTTGGATAGAGGGAGGGTTGGATAGAGGGAGGGTTGGATAGAGGGAGGGATGGATAGAGGGAGGGTTGGATAGAGGGAGGGTTGGATAGAGGGAGGGAGGGTTAGATAGAGGGAGGGTTAGATAGAGGGAGGGTTGGATAGAGGGAGGGTTGGATAGAGGGAGGGAGGGAAGGATAGAGGGAGGGTTGGATAGAGGGAGGGTTGGATAGAGGGAGGGTTGGATAGAGGGAGGGTACCATTCCCTTTGATCGGGGCATTGTAAATCAAGTAGGCAGAGCAGAGAAGAGGGGAGAAAACTCTTTCTGGATGCACTTAAAGCAAGGCAATCAGGCTATTTCTCTGTGTATCTGGGACTAACACGGAGTGGGCACTTGGCCTTCATTATGACACGGTGTCTAGGGGGAGAGAACGGTTATGTAGAATCACCCAGCTAGAGAGGACACTGCCGTAGAAGATGTATCTTCACGTCTTATCTTGAAGTCAAACAAGGAGAAAACAGACGTGTGATGATCGTCCTCTGTTCTTGATCTCTTATTAAATACATTTCTTCAACAGTGAATCTCCTTGGCGTACCGTCTTTAACCAGAATCCATGAGTCAGCAACAGGATTTGTTTGTTTTTCTATCATTTCCTTTGTATTGAAACCATTTACACTGTATTGTGAAATGACATGTTTATAAAGACCACTGTGTCATATATTTTCAAATACTTTACAAATCCTAAACGTAGTTCACTTATTTCTTCGACCAAGGTCTGATGTGTACTGATTATACAGGGATAATGAGTACAGGTAATGTAAATATAATGGGTAGGCTATACAGTGATTATGTACACAGGTAATGCAGCAATACTCACCCCTTCGTTGTTAGGCACCGTGTGAGCCAACATCTCCTGCAGGGCCCGGACAGACAGGGACTGCTCCAGGATGAAACAGCAGATACACAGGTCAGGAGGAACATACTGCAGTAAGGACAGAGGGAGGGAGGAGGGAGATGAGAAGGAGGGAGGGAGGTGGGAGGGTGGGAGGGAGGGAGGGAGATGGGAGGGAGATGGGAGGGAGGGAGACGGGAGATGGGGGGAGATGAGAAGGAGGGAGGGAAGAAGGGAGATGGGAGGGAGATGAGAAGGAGGGAGGGAGATGGGAGGGAGGGAGATGGGAGTGAGGGAGATGGGAGTGAGGGAGATGGAGGGAGGGAGATGGGAAGGAGGGAGGTGGGAGGGAGGGAGATGGGAGGGAGTGAGGTGGGAGAGAGATGGGATGGAGGGAGTTGGGAGGGAGGGAGATGGGAGGGAGGGAAATGGGGGAGGGAGATGGTAGGAAGGGAGGTGGGAGGGAGATGAGAGGTAGGGAGGTGGGAGGGAGGGAGACGGGAGGGAAGGAGGCAGGCGAGAGGGAGGGAGGTGGGAGATGGGAGAGAGGGAGAAGGGAGGGAGGGAGGCAGATGGGAGGGAGGGAGACGGGAGAGAGGGAGGGAGGCAGATGGGAGGGAGGGAGGGAGGCAGATGGGAGAGAGGGAGAAGGGAGGGAGGGAGGCAGATGGGAGGGAGGGAGACGGGAGAGAGGGAGGGAGGCAGATGGGAGGGAGGGAGGGAGGCAGATGGGAGGGAGGGAGGGAGATGGGAGGGAGGGAGGGATATGGGAGGGAGGCGGGAGGGAGGGAGATGGGAGGGAGGTGGGAGGGAGTTGGGAGGGAGGCAGAGAGGAGTGAAGGAGTGGGGAGACGGGAGACGGGAGAGAGGGAGGGATGTGAGGGAGATGGGATGGGGGCAAACGGGAGGGAGGAAAAATTCCAATCTTAGCAAAGATAAATATAAATAGCAGTAAACACTCTATTAGACGAGAGATCCGATGACTTGCATTAGGTCTCAATTACAAGAGGCTTAAAATGGCAGATGAAATTTGACCATGATATTAATACATTTAAATTAATGGACTGACATACATTGCTTTGATACCCCAGCGGCAACATCAATGTTTGACAAACAAACTTCTACAACAGCAGATGCTTGGACGGGAATCAACATAATATAATGAATCTAATTGAAGAATTTTGTTTTACAACTCATTTCCCCCTTACCTAACCAAACCCTTCAATTCTGAAATTAAATATAAGCTGAATATTGTCATGGTGATTCAACTATCATAGCACCATGAGAGGCCTAGTCTTTAATGTTTCATAGCACCATGAGAAGCCCAGTCTTTAATGTTTCATAGCACCATGAGAAGCCTAGTCTTTAATGTTTCATAGCACCATGAGAAGCCCAGTCTTTAATGTTTCATAGCACCATGAGAAGCCCAGTCTTTAATGTTTCATAGCACCATGAGAGGCCTAGTCTTTAATGTTTCATAGCACCATGAGAGGCCCAGTCTTTAATGTTTCATAGCACCATGAGAAGCCCAGTCTTTAATGTTTCATAGCACCATGAGAGGCCCAGTCTTTAATGTTTCATAGCACCATGAGAAGCCTAGTCTTTAATGTTTCATAGCATCATGAGAAGCCTAGTCTTGAAGTTTCATAGCACCATGAGAAGCCCAGTCTTTAATGTTTCATAGCACCATGAGAAGCCCAGTCTTTAATGTTTCATAGCACCATGAGAAGCCTAGTCTTTAATGTTTCATAACACCATGAGAAGCCTAGTCTTGAAGTTTCATAGCACCATGAGAAGCCCAGTCTTTAATGTTTCATAGCACCATGAGAAGCCCAGTCTTTAATGTTTCATAGCACCATGAGAAGCCCAGTCTTTAATGTTTCATAGCACCATGAGAAGCCCAGTCTTTAATGTTTCATAGCACCATGAGAAGCCCAGTCTTTAATGTTTCATAGCACCATGAGAAGCCCAGTCTTTAATGTTTCATAGCACCATGAGAAGCCCAGTCTTTAATGTTTCATAGCACCATGAGAAGCCTAGTCTTTAATGTTTCATAGCACCATGAGAAGCCTAGTCTTTAATGTTTCATAGCACCATGAGAAGCCCAGTCTTTAATGTTTCATAGCACCATGAGAAGCCCAGTCTTTAATGTTTCATAGCACCATGAGAAGCCTAGTCTTTAATGTTTCATAGCACCATGAGAAGCCTAGTCTTTAATGTTTCATAGCACCATGAGAAGCCCAGTCTTTAATGTTTCATAGCACCATGAGAAGCCCAGTCTTTAATGTTTCATAGCACCATGAGAAGCCTAGTCTTTAATGTTTCATAGCATCATGAGAAGCCTAGTCTTTAATGTTTCATAGCATCATGAGAAGCCTAGTCTTGAAGTTTCATAGCACCATGAGAAGCCCAGTCTTTAATGTTTCATAGCACCATGAGAAGCCCAGTCTTGAATGTTTCATAGCACCATGAGAAGCCTAGTCTTTAATGTTTCATAGCACCATGAGAAGCCCAGTCTTTAATGTTTCATAACACCATGAGAAGCCCAGTCTTTAATGTTTCATAGCACCATGAGAAGCCCAGTCTTGAATGTTTCATAGCACCATGAGAAGCCCAGTCTTGAATGTTTCATAGCACCATGAGAAGCCCAGTCTTTAATGTTTCATAACACCATGAGAAGCCCAGTCTTTAATGTTTCATAGCACCATGAGAAGCCTAGTCTTTAATGTTTCATAACACTGGCAATTGAGGTGTGCTTACTGTAGTTAGGTAAAACTAAAGGGTAACTTTGTACAACCTTGTAGATATAAATTCATCTTTATAACAGACCTGGTTATTCTTTCTATGCGGTGTAGTGTTACCTCCCATTTGAAATGAAATATATTCCTTTTCTAAAAGAGTACATTGCCTCTAACCACTGATCCGAGGTCAGCTCTGTATTTCCACACCTGATCGTTAGGGTTCGAATTTGGTATGCGCAAACTGATCCTAGGTGTGCTTCAGGGCATCTTCTTCCATCCTTGTTATACTGTAGTCAGTCACTCCAGGATTTTGTGATTCTGCGATCCCACTGATTTTGGCAAAATGAACAATTGCATAGTATGCAAGGACTTGCAAATTCGACCAATCACTGCACTACTGAAACAGTCAAATCACCCCACAGCGTGTGATTTTAACCAATCACCGCACTACTGAAACAGTCAAATCACCCCACAGCGTGTGATTTTAACCAATCACTGCACTATTGAAACAGTCAAATCATCCCAATATTACTGAATATAGTGATCACAGCACTACAAAAAGAGAGTGTGTGATTTTAACCAATCACTGCACTATTGAAACAGTCAAATCTTCCCACGGCATGTGATTTTAACCAATCACTGCACCTCTATAGCATATACATTTTCCACTCGTCAGCACATTTTCGTAAAACTAATTTGATAAAATCATTGTACATTTCTATGCAAAATGTCATTATTGCAGCAAAATCAACATTTTGGCCCGCAACTAACACAAAAAACTGGAGGGACTGAGAGGCACAGAGCCAGTTGTATCCATAAGAGATGGAAGCGAGGTGTCAACACCTGAGATCACCGTGATGATAACACCTGTAACTCGATAACACCTGGACTTTCTGTCCAAAAATGATGCAGAAAAATGTATCCATGCTTTTGTTACTTCTAGGTTAGACTACTGCAATGCTCTACTTTCCGGCTACCCGGATAAAGCACTAAATAAACTTCAGTTAGTGCTAAATACGGCTGCTAGAATCCTGACTAGAACCAAAAAATTTGATCATATTACTCCAGTGCTAGCCTCTCTACACTGGCTTCCTGTCAAAGCAAGGGCTGATTTCAAGGTTTTACTGCTAACCTACAAAGCATTACATGGGCTTGCGCCTACCTATCTCTCTGATTTGGTCCTGCCGTACATACCTACACGTACGCTATGGTCACAAGACGCAGGCCTCCTAATTGTCCCTAGAATTTCTAAGCAAACAGCTGGAGGCAGGGCTTTCTCCTATAGAGCTAAATTTTTATGGAATGGTCTCCCTACCCATGTAAGAGACGCAAACTCGGTCTCAACCTTTAAGTCTTTACTGAAGACTCATCCTTTCAGTGGGTCATATGATTGAGTGAAATCTGGCCCAGGAGTGTGAAGGTGAACGGAAAGGCTCTGGAGCAACGAACAGCCCTTGCTGTCTCTGCCTGGCCGGTTCCCCTCTTTCCACTGGGATTCTCTGCCTCTAACCCTATTACAGGGGCTGAGTCACTGGCTTACTGGTGCTCTTTCATGCCGTCCCTAGGAGGGGTGCGTCACTTGAGTGGGTTGAGTCACTGATGTGATCTTCCTGTCTGGGTTGGCGCCCCCCCCCTTGGGTTGTGCCGTGGCGGAGATCTTTGTGGGCTATACTCGGCCTTGTCTCAGGATGGTAAGTTGGTGGTTGAAGATATCCCTCTAGTGGTGTGGGGGCTGTGCTTTGGCAAAGTGGGTGGAGTTATATCCTTCCTGTTTGACCCTGTCCGGGGGTATCATCGGATGGGGCCACATTGTCTCCTGACCCCTCCTGTCTCAGCCTCCACTATTTATGCTGCAGTAGTTTATGTTTCGGGGGGCTAGGGTCAGTTTGTTATATCTGGAGTACTTCTCTTGTCTCAGGACTACCTGGCATGATGACTCCTTGCTGTCCCCAGTCCACCTGGCCGTGCTGCTGCTCCAGTTTCAACTGTTCTGCCTGTGATTATTATTATTTGACCATGCTGGTCATTTATGAACATTTGAACATCTTGGCCATGTTCTGTCATAATCTCCACCCGGCACAGCCAGAAAAGGACTGGCCACCCCTCAAAGCCTGGTTCCTCTCTAGGTTCTGGCCTTTCTAGGGAGTTTTTCCTAGCCACCGTGCTTCTACACCTGCATTGCTTGCTGTTTGGGGTTTTAGGCTGGGTTTCTGTACAGCACTTTGAGATATCAGCTGATGTAAGAAGGGCTATTTAAATACATTTGATTAGAACTCGCAAATCACTCCCTAGTCCTCACACACTGGCTAGTCTACCAATCAGTCCTCACACACTGGCTAGTCTACCAATCAGTTCTCACACACTGGCTAATCTACCAATCAGTTCTCACACACTGGCTAGTCTACCAATCAGTCCTCACACACTGGCTAGTCTACCAATCACTCCTCACACACTTGCTAGTCTACTAAACACACCCCAGTCCTCACACACTGGCTAGTCTATCAATCAGTCCTCACACACTGCAAAGTCTACCAATCACTCCACAGTCCTCACACACAGGCTAGTCTACCAATCACTCCCCATTCCTCACACACAGGCTAGTCTACCAATCAGTCCTCACACACTGGCTAGTCTACCAATCACTCCCCATTCCTCACACACAGGCTAGTCTACCAATCAGTCCTCACACACTGGCTAGTCTACCAATCACTCCCCAGTCCTCACACACAGGCTAGTCTACCAATCAGTCCTCACACACAGGCTAGTCTACCAATCAGTCCTCACACACAGGCTAGTCTACCATTAACTCCCCATTCCTCACACACTGGTTAGTTTACCAATGCTTCCTACCACAGTAGAGTTCTCTGTCATTATTATGAAGGTGAGGGAGGATCAGGGAGTTATCCAATACTGTACTTAGAGAGTAGGTGCTTCCTGTATATCCAAGTGAATACATGTTTGTGGTGAGCAACAACATCAAATGTATTATATGAGTCAAGATGGGTGCCAGACTGTGAATCTCCTTTCATTAAAGCTATGTTTCCGGGAGAGCTATTCCTTTAATGGAGGCCCAGACAGAGACCCGGACAGAGACCCTGACAGAGACACAGACAGAGACCCTGACAGAGACCCAGACAGAGAACCCTGACAGAGAGCCTGACAGAGACCCTGACAGAGACCCAGACAGAGACCCAGACAGAGACCCAGACAGAGACCCTGACAGAGACCCTGACAGAGACCCAGACAGAGACCCAGACAGAGACCCTGACAGAGACCCTGACAGAGACCCAGACAGAGACCCAGACAGAGACCCAGACAGAGACCCTGACAGAGACCCAGACAGAGACCCTGACAGAGACCCAGACAGAGACCCAGACAACTCAGAAAAGACAAAGCGGTTTCCTGCCAGGCTAGAAGGCAGTGTGATGACACAGATATATAGGACAGTCAGGAAGGGACGACAGATTTTGCTATGACTATGGCACAGTCAATCATGTGTTAATCACACACACACACACACACACACACACACACACACACACACACACACACACACACACACACACACACACACACACACACAGGTGGTCTGATTGGTGGGAAGGGAACGAGAAAGGGGCAAACAGAACTATATAAGTTGGGAATTATATGATGAAAAACAGTAGAACTCAAAGCCTTATCTTTCCTATGGCAAAGAGTAGACGTGAATCACAAGCTAAAGTTAGTGTGGCCCACCATTGTGGAAATGTTTTTCATTTAGGAAATCAAAATGATTTTGGGGAAACAATAGTGACGGATAATGATTTAATTGCAAAGGCGGGGTCCATCCAATTATAGCAAAAGTTCTTAGATAGGAGAGACAAAGGGAGGTCCATCCAATTATAGCAAAGAGTTCTTAGATAGGACAAAGGGAGGAACATCCAATTAGAGTAAGTTATTTGCTAAGAGAACAACGGGAGATGAACTGTAATGACATGGTAATCATAGCCAGTGTCGTCTAACTACTGAACTGGTAATCATAGCCAGTGTCGTCTAACTACTGAACTGGTAATCATAGCCAGTGTCCTCTAACTACTGAACTGTTAATCATAGCCAGTGTCCTCTAACTACTGAACTGGTAATCATAGCCAGTGTCCTCTAACTACTGAACTGGTAATCATAGCCAGTGTCCTCTAACTACTGAACTGTTAATCATAGCCAGTGTCGTCTAACTACTGAACTGTTAATCATAGCCAGTGTTGTCTAACTACTGAACTGTTAATCATAGCCAGTGTCGTCTAACTACTGAACTGTTAATCATAGCCAGTGTCGTCTAACTACTGAACTGTTAATCATAGCCAGTGTCGTCTAACTACTGAACTGTTAATCATAGCCAGTGTCCTCTATCTACTGAACTGTTAATTATAGCCGGTGTCCTCTAACTACTGAACTGTTTTGTATTACCATTTCATTTAATATAATGACTGACTGCTGCCCAGGGGTTGGAACCGGTTCAGGGAACCGAACCGAAAACCGGAAAATAACTACAGAAAAAAAGTGATCTCTACTGTTCAGGAACAGAACAGTTATTTTAAAAGCCTGGAAACCATGGAAACCTGTTAATAACATTATTTTACATTTAGGGCATTTTTTAAAAATGAAATCAAATGTTATTTGTTACATGCTTTGTAAACAACAGGTGTAGTAGACTAACAGTGAAATGCTTCTTAATCAACAGGTGTAGACTAACAGTGAAATGCTTCTTAATCAACAGGTGTAGACTAACAGTGAAATGCTTCTTAATCAACAGGTGTAGACTAACAGTGAAATGCTTCTTAATCAACAGGTGTAGACTAACAGTGAAATGCTTCTTAATCAACAGGTGTAGACTAACAGGGAAATGCTTACTTACAGGCCCTTCCCAACAATGTAGAGAGAAAATATAGAAATGATAGAAAAATAATAACAGAAGGAATAAATACACAATGAGTGAAAATAACTTGGCTATATACAACAAATACACAATGAGTAATGATAGCTTGTACACGGGGTACCAGTACTGAGTCCATGTGCAGGAGGTAATTGAGGTAGATATGTACACAAAGGTAGGGATAAAGTGACTAGGCAACAGGATCGATAATAAACAGAAGCGTATGTTATGAGTCAAACTACTTAGTGCAAAAAGGGTCAATGCAGATAGTTAAATAGTTAACCACCTGGACTATTTATCAGTCTTATGGCTCGGGGGTAGAAGCTGTTCAGGGTTTTGTTGGTTCCAGACTTGAGGCATCGGTACTGCTTGACGTGGGGTAGCAGAGAGAACAGTCTATGACTTGGGTGGCTGGAGTCTTTGACAATTTTTAGGGTCTTCCTCTGACATCACCTGGCATAGAGATCCTGGATGGCAGGACGCTTTTGCCCCAGTGATGTACTGGGCCGTACGCACTACAGTCTGTAGCGCCTTGCGGATGGACACCACGCAGTTGCCGTACCAAGAGGTGATGCAGCCATTCAAGATGCTCTCAATGGTGCAGCTGTAAAACTTTTTGAGGATCTGAGGACCCAGTCAAATCTTTTCAGCCTCCTGAGGGGAAAGAAATGTTGTTGTGCCCTCTTCACGACTGTGTTGTTGTGTGTGGGTCATGATCATTCCTTAGTGATGTGGAGGAACTTGAAGCTCTCGTACCCGCTCCATTACAGCCCCATCGATGTGGTAGCGGTCGTTCCCTGTAGTCCATGATCAGCTCCTCTGTTTTGCTGAAGTTGAGCAAGTTGTTTGTCCTGTCACCACACTGCCAGGTCTCTAACCTCCTCCCTATAGGCTGTCTCATTGTCTTCAGTGATCAGGCCTACCACCGCCGTGTAGTCAGCGAACTTAATGATGGTGTTGGAGTCGTGTACGGCCACACTGTTGTGGGTGTACAAGAAGTACAGGAGGGGACTAAGATACAGTATGTACGTACGGTCACTGTGGGGACGATGTCGTTGATTTACTTATTAATGAAGCAGGTGACTGATGTGATAAACTCCTCAATGTTTTTAAATGAATCCTGGAACATGTTCTAGTCTGTGCCAGAGAAACAGTCCTGTAGCTTCATCTGACCACTTCCGTATTGAGTCACTGGTACTTCCTGTTGGAGTTTTCGCTTGCAAGCAAGAATCAGGAGGATGGAGTTATGGCCCGATTTGCCAAATGGAGTGCGAGGGAGAGCTTTGTATGCATTTCTGTGACTGAAATAAAGGTGATATAGAGTGACACGCTGGAAAAAAATTAGACAAGACGGATTTCACTTTCCCTGCGTTAAAAACCACAGGACACTTCGCCTCTGGATGTGCCTTTTGTTTACTTATGGCCCTATACAGCTTGTTGAGTTCAGTCTTGGTTTGTGGTGGTAAACAGACAGCTACGAAAAATATAGATGAAAACTCTATTGGTAAAAAGTAAGTTCTTCAGCTTATCATGAACTATTCTAACTCAGGCAAGCAAAACCTCCAGACTTCCTCCACATTTGAGATCTGCCACCAGCTGTTGTTAACAAAGAGACAGCCCCCCCCCCCCCCCCCCTAACGCTGCCGTAAGGTCTTGACGACGCATAGTGAAAACGAGCTAGATGTATATTATCCATGTCCTTGTTTAGCCACGACCCCGAAAAGCACAGGATATTACAGTTTTTCAGGTCCCGTTTATAGTATAGTCTCAAACAGTGTTCATCCAGTTTATTCTCCAGTGATTGTACGTTTCCCAATAGAACGGCGGTAGAGTCCGTTTATTTGCTCGCCGAAGTAGTCTCGTCAGGGAGCCCGCTCGTTAACCTGTTTTGCGCCGCCTCTTCCATTTTCAAGTACCGGGGATTATGGCCTGGTCTGGAATGAGCAGTACATCCACAGCTGCCCGACTCAATGAAGTAGAAGTCTTCATTCAAATCGAGATTAGTGATCGCTCTTCTGATGTCCAGAAGCTGTTTTTTGGTCATAGGAAATGATGCCCAGAAATATTATGTGCACAAAAAAAGCTAAGATCAGTGAAAAGAAGGCAGCTATCCACTGCAGTGCTATCTTACATTACTCGCTCTCTCCATCCTGTTTGAAACAAGGCTCTAAATGAATACTGCTAAAAACGGTAGCAAAGCAATTAACTGCGTGTCCTGAACACAAAGTGTTATTTTGGGGGAAAATCCAATATAACATATTACTGAGTACCGCTCTACATATTTTCAAGCATAGTGGTGGCTGCATCCTGTTATGGGTATGCTTGTCATTATTAAGGACTGGGGAGTTTTATCAGGATATAGAAGAAACGGAATGGAGCTAACCTCAGGCAACATCCTAGAGGAAAACCTGGTTCTGTGTGCTTTCCACCAGAAACTGGGATATGAATTTACCTTTCAGCAGGACAATAACCTACAACACAAGGCCACATTCACACTGGAGTTGTTTACCGAGAAGAAAGTGAATGTTTCTGAGTGGCCGAGTTACAGTTTTGATTTAAATCTACTTGCAAATCTATGGCAAGGCCTGAAATGATCAACAACCAATTTGACAGCGCTTGAAGAATTTAGAAAATAATAATAGGTAAATATTGCACAATCCAGATGTGAAAAGCTCATAGAAACTTACCCAGAAACACTACTGTAATCGCTGCCAAAGGTGCTTCTACAAAGTATTCGGGTGTGACTATGTATATGTTTGCTAATTTATAAAAAATAAAATAAAACTTAAATATCACATTTAGATAAATATTTAGACCCTTTAATCAGTACTTTGTTGAAGCACCTTTGGCTGCGATTGCAGCATAACTTCTTCTTGGGTATGACACTACAAGCTTGGAACACCTGTATTTGGGGAGTTTCTCCCATCCTTCTATGCAGATCCTCTCAAGCGCTTTCAGGTTGGATGGGGAGTGTTGCTGCATAGCTATTTTCAGGTCTCTCCAGAGATACTCAATTGGGTTCAAGTCCAGTCCACTCTAAGATATTCAGAGACTTGTCCTGAAGCCACTCCTGCGTTGTTTTGGCTATGTGCTTAGGGTTGTTCTCCTCTTGGAAGGTGAATCTTCGCTCCAGTCTGAGGTCCGTAACAGCGCTATGGAGCAGGTTTTCATCATGGATTTCTTTGTACTTTGCTCCGTTCCTCAATCCTGACTAGTGTCCCACTACCTGCCGTTGAAAAACATCCCAACAGCATGATGCTGCCACCACCATGCTTCACCATAGGGATGGTGCCAGGTTTCCTCCAGATGTGACGCATGGCATTCAGGCTAAAGAGTTCAATCTGGGTTTCATCAGAACAGAGAATCTTGTTTCTCATGGTCTAAGAGACTTTAGGTGCCTTTTGGCAAACAGTGGGCTGTCATGTGCATTTTATTGAGGAGTGGCTTCTGTCTGGCCACTCTACCATAAAGGCCTAATTGGTGGAGTGTTGCAGAGATGGTTGTCCTTCTGGAAGGTTCTCCCATCTTCACAGATGAACTCTAGATCTCTGTCAGAGTGACCATCAGGTTATTGGTCACCTCCCTGACCAAGGCCATTCTCCCCCATTTTCTCAGTTTGGTCAGATGGCCAGCAATAGGAAGAGTCTTGGTGGTTCCAAACATCTTCGATTTAAGAATGATGGAGGCCACTGTGTTCTTGGGGAACTTCAATGCTGCAGACATTTTTTGGTACCCTTCCCCAGATCTGTGCCTTGACACAATCCTGTCTCGGAGCTCTACAGACAATTCCGCCAACCTCATGGCTTGGTTTTTGCTCTGACATTCACTGTCAACTGTGGGAGCTTATATAGACAGGTGTGTGCCTTCCTAAATCATGTCCAATCAACTGAATTTACCACAGGTGAACTCTAATCAAGTTGTAGAAACATCTCAAGGATGATCAATGGAAACAGGATGCACCTGAGCTCAATTTCAAGTCTCATAGCAAAGGGTCTGAATACTTATGTAAATAAGGTATTTCTGTTTTTTATTTTTTATACATTTGTAAATAAATTCTAAAAATCTGTTTTCACTTTGTCATTATGGGGTATTGTGTGTAGATTGTTGAGGATGTTTTAATTGATTGAATCCGTTTTAGAATAAGGCAGTAACGTAACAAAATGTGGAAACAGTCAATGGCTCTGAATACTTTCCGAAGGCTCTGTATATAGGCTACCTGAACAGGAACCCAGTGGACCTGCAGTCTAAGGTACAAACTAGGTACGGTACTGCATTGTAAACAAACACCACTTCCAGCTGACCCCTGGCAGCTATTTAACATATTTGTTCAGGTTTTCAAATTCTCCTTCTGCGAGATGACTTTCCTCCTGCAACCAAACGGTTCAAATTAAGAGCCACCATCAGTACCAAGCATTAAGAGACACTCCTCTTACCTTAGCCTCAGAGGTAGGTTCCAGGAAGCATAGTCGATTACCGAGTCCCTCCACGGACAGACAAAACTTGCGATTCTCTTTCTGGATGGTGGCGACACTTTGAAGCACCACCTCATCATCCTGCCAGAGAAGAAGAGAACATTAGGAGACGTTCTGTACAACATGAGGAGACGTTCTGTACAACATGAGGAGACTTTCTGTACAACATCAGGAGACGTTTTGTACAACATGAGGAGACGTTCTGTACAACATGAGGAGACGTTCTGTACAACATGAGGAGATGTTCTGTACTGGTCCTGGAAAACAAGCAACACAATGCCAACCAGAAATCTGCTTCCACCAGGCCAACTCTTTCTCACCAGGCCAACACTTTAACCAGGCCAACTCCTTCTCACCAGGCCAACTCTTAAAGCAGGCCAACTTTTTCACCAGGCCAAATCTTTCTGACCAGGCCAACTCTTCCTCGACAGGTCAACTCTTTCACCAGGCCAACTCATTCTCACCAGGCCAACTCTTTCACCAGGCCAACTCTTTCATCCAGGACAATTCTTTCACCAGGCCAACTCTTTCTCACCAAGGCCAACTCTTTGTCACCAGGCCAACTCTTTCTCACCAGGCCAACTCTTTCTCACTAGGCCAACTCTTTCTCACTAGGCCAACTCTTTCTCAACAGGCCAACTCTTTCTGACCAGGCCAACTCTTTCTGACCAGGCCAACTCTTCCTTACCAGGCCAAATCTTTCACTAGGCCAACTCTTTCACCAGGCCAACTCTTTCACTAGGCCAACTCTTTCACCAGGCCAACTCTTTCACCAGACCAACTCTTTCTCACCAGTGCAGATAAAGATGGAGATATGAGGAGAACAGACTTCAAGATCAGACTACTGAGATGCAGGCAGGATATTGGGTTTAAAATGGGTCAACAGTCTCAGTCTTACACCAAATACTTCAGATTTGTTTTCCTCTCGCCGTGCTATACGAGATAAATGTATAATCAAGGATAGTCATCGATGATATCTCTGTTTCTCCGCCCTTACAAACACATCAAACGCTGGAGGGTCATTGTGCTGAGCAGGCCCATGCAAGATTTATGAATGGAATGAAAAGATAGTAAGAACATGAATAATTCATATATAATCATCTGTTTTATCAGCATATATAATCATATCAGAGGAAAAGAGCTAGAGAGGATAACCGATTGGTCTTGGTATCAAAAACAGTATTAAAAAGTCAAAAAGTTACAGCCCTTCTGTTGCTAGAAACAGTACGTTACACATGAAAACTAGGTTCTGAAATCTTGTTTTCAACCCCGGTTCCATTATTAAACTGATTCAGGGAAACCTGGGTCTTATTCACAAATGTACACCACAGCAAAACATTTTGCAACGGCAAAAAAATAACAAGCTTTTTGTAGTGGACAAGTTTAGGTAATTTCTCTCCATTTCCTTCCTAGTGAATACGACCCTGGTTTTAATGCATGAGGAAAGTTACGGTTGGACTGTAGTCAGGAGATCCAACTATTGATCCTATGTCTCTACCACTGTGTACTCCCACTCAGGCCACGGATATTGATTTGTGTCTCTGACGTTTTCTCTCTCTCTCTCTCTCTCTCTCTCTCTCTCTCTCTCTCTCTCTCCCTCCCCACATTGATTGGAACTGATTGTTACTATGGTTTTGTGCCTCTGGCTCTATTCAAGCAGTATTGCTTCATTACATCCAGCCCTCCTCACACAGCTGGAGCTACCAGCTGGTCAGTGTATCAGAGTGGCTCCTCATCTCATCTACCTGATGACGTAGTCCTGCCTGGGGTCAATTCCCACCAACGTCACCCTTAAAACATTCAACCGGCACCTCTGGTTTACGTTTGTTGACCTTCTAAACCACACAATTACATATAAGTCATGTAATTCAACTCACCACAACTGCTGCTTAGTTTGAGATCTACATCATTATGCAATAATGTTCTAAATGATTGGCCCCCCACAAAAAGCCACAACAATTCCATTATAAACATGTGAATGTTGGTCATAAACGATAGGCACAAGGCTAAGTAAGCTAACTGGACTCACACTGTGGTTATACTTTATAACAGATGCTTGTGGTCTGAATGATTTCGCATGAAGTGAAATGTCAAACTGTTACTGACAGACGGGGGCTCGACGGACATGAGAATGTTGATCATAAACGATAGGCACAAGGCTTTAGTAATACAACATTTACTGTCAGCTAACTGGACTCACACTGTGGTTGTACTTTAGAACAGATGCTTGAGGTCTGAGTAATGTGAAATGTCAAACTGTTACTGACAGAGGGGGCTCGACGGACTGAAGAGAGGAGGCTTCCAACTCTACGGAAGCAAGTTTGATTTCTTAATTAACCTATAGTACATATCTATCTCTCGCTCTCTCTCGCTCTCTCTCTCTCTCTCTCTCTCTCTCTCTCTCTCTCTCGCTCTCAGTGGATTAGACATAAGGCAGAAAGCATTGATGTTGGCCCAGAGTCTGGGAGTTGCTCCCTCTGAAAGACTGGGGGCTGCAAAGCTACCATTTTCCCTATATAGGGCCCATAAAGTTCAGGGAAAATGTAGTGCACTATATAGTACCCTGGCCTGCAGAAGATCTCAGTAACGCAGGCTTGTCTCCCCTTTAAAATTAAGTAAATGTTTTGCTTTCTTTTCATACACCACCGACTGTTCGGGATAGCTGGTATTTCTGGTAGCTGAGAAAACTTAGCAGCAGAACAACTGGAATGCTGGGTGTTTGAGAGGGAGAGGTAGAGAGAGAAAGAGAGAGAGAGAGAGAGAGAGAGAGGTAGAGAGAGAGAGGGAGGGAGAGAGAGATAGAGAGAGAGGTAGAGAGAGAGAGAGAGAGCGAGAGAGAGAGGTAGAGAGAGAGAGAGAGAGGTAGAGAGAGAAAGGGAGGGAGAGAGAGAGAGAGAGGTAGAGAGAGAGAGAGAGAGAGAGAGAGAGAGAGAGAGAGAGAGAGGGGTAGAGAGAGAGAGGGAGGGAGAGAGAGAGAGAGAGGTAGAGAGAGAAAGAGAGAGAGAGAGAGAGAGAGAGAGAGAGAGAGAGACATGTAGTGTAGATGTATGAGTGTTTGTGTGTTCGTGTGTGTGTGTGCGTACAAGCTTGTTATGTGTGTATTTGTATATACAGCAGATGTAACCATAAGCCCCCTGGATAGGTGTAAAGCGTCTCAGTAGGACCAAAGCCTTCCACAGAGCTCCTGTCTTTGTAGGGGGCTTCTCACTCTCTCCCGATCTCAAGGCTTGATCCTGAGCCAGAGAATCTCAATCTGAGTCTGCAGCCAACTGATCCTGTGACAGCAGTAGCATGAAGGAAGGCTGTAGCCACCCAGACCTGGGTTCAAATAGTATTATGTATATTTGTTCAAATATGTCTGCTTCGCTTGATTGAGCTTGCCTGGCACAATGGAAGCAATGGAACAGTCCCAAAAGTGGTAACCCCACCTTTTTTCGTGCTTCTCGTTCTTCAGACAGGCTCAATCAAACGCTTAAAGTAATTTGGAAGAAAACAATCAATATTTGAACCCAGGTCTGAAACCATCTGTTAGAAAGCTAAAGAGCCGCATCACAGTCTATCTATAGGGCCCTAGGGGGCTGCTGCCTGCGTAAGGGAGAGGAGGATCCACCCAAGTCCCCAACTTTCAAGAGCAGAGCAGAGAGTCCCCCCCTCCACCAACCATCACACCACCCCTCTGGCTCTCTCCAGCCTGCTCAGAGCATATGCCACTCAACCTTGGAAGTACTCTTCCTTCCTCGTTGCCTTCGTCTTTCTCTCTCTGTCGCCCTCTCGCTCTCTCTCTTCTTCTCTCTCTCTCTGTCGCTCTCTCTCTCCTTCTCTCTCTCCTTCTCTCTCTCTCCATCTCCTCTTCTCTAAGCAGCAGACCTGGGACCTGCTTAAAGGACAGGAGCAGGTGTGTGTGGCCTGATGGATCCACAGGGTGGTAACCTGAGATCCACCGATACTCCGCTGAGCCAAATAAACTGTCACAACTCCTCCTCCACCCACCCTCCACCGACCCCCAGCCAACCTGCACTTATACTATATACTATACTACTTTGACACGGATGATGTTCACATGCTCAGTTGGAGGTTTGGGAGAAGACACGGGAAAGTAGACTACTAGATACTGAATGGAAGCAATGAGGTTAATACTGTGTAAAGCCTTGTTCCCACCTGCCAGGGTGTGGAGTAGACCTCCTAACAGACGGACGGGGTTAGGAGTCGTACATGTCTCATAAAAGTCAGACGAGGCGATAAGTGCTGATAGAGTTAGATGTTTCTAGCTAATATAAGAACACCAGGCTCAACAGTAAGAAAACATTGTGACAACGATTACAAGACAACAATTTGTGTAGCCAAATGTTGCATTAATCTGAAAGATAACATGACTAATCTGAAAGATAACATGACTAATCTGAATGATAACATGACTAATCTGAATGATAACATGACTAATCTGAATGATAACATGACTAATCTGAATGATAACATGACTAATCTGAATGATAACATGACTAATCTGAATGATAACATGACTAATCTGAATGATAACAGGACTAATCTGAATGATAACATGACTAATCTGAATGATAACATGGTTAATCTGAATGATAACATGACTAATCTGAATGATAACATGACTAATCTGATAACATGACTAATCTGAATGATAACATGACTAATCTGAATGATAACATGACTAATCTGAATGATAACATGACTAATCTGAATGATAACATGACTAATCTGAATGATAACATGACTAATCTGAATGATAACATGACTAATCTGAACGATAATATATCTAATCTGAATGATAACATGACTAATCTGAATGATAACATGACTAATCTGAAAGATAACATGACTAATCTGAATGATAACATGGTTAATCTGAATGATAACATGGCTAATCTGAAAGATAACATGACTAATCTGAATGATAACATGGCTAATCTGAATGATAACATGACTAATCTGAAAGATAACATGACTAATCTGAACAATAACATGGCTAATCTGAATGATAACATGACTAATCTGAATGATAACATGACTAATCTGAAAGATAACATGACTAATCTGAATGATAATATGACTAATCTGAATGATAACATGACTAATCTGAAAGATAACATGACTAATCTGAATGATAACATGACTAATCTGAATGATAACATGACTAATCTGAAAGATAACATGACTAATCTGAATGATAACATGACTAATCTGAAAGATAACATGACTAATCTGAATGATAACATGGTTAATCTGAATGATAACATGGCTAATCTGAAAGATAACATGGCTAATCTGAAAGATAACATGACTAATCTGAAAGATAACATGACTAATCTGAATGATAACATGACTAATCTGAAAAGTATGTGAGGTAAAAAGCAGTGGACATTGGACCCACGCTGGACAAAGGCTCCATGCCAAACATCATTGAATGTGGTGGTTACTTACTAATTTATGAAGTGTGAAAATAAATTAACATGTAATAGTTTTCTGTGTGTTTCCTCTTCGAATCAAAAGGTTTTAGGCCTCAGGAAATCAGAGAGAAAGAGAAAGAGGGAGGGAGGGAGGGAGGGAGGGAGGGAGGGAAAGAGAGAGGGAGAGAGGGAGGGAGGGAGGGAGGGAGGGAGGGAGGGAGGGAGGGAGGGAGGGAGAGAGAGAGAGAGAGAAAGAGAGAGGGAGAGAGAGAGAGAAAGGGAGAGGGAGAGAGAGAGAGGGAGAGAGAGACGCTGAGATAGAGACAGAGAGAGAAACAGAGAGAGTGCTAGTACATTTCAAATCTACTGAACCTCACCACAGCCACAGGAACCTAAAATAACCCAGATTCATCATCAGCCCTGTGTTCAGCTAGTCACCTCCTGCTCTCACTGAGTTCTGGGCCCTAAGCAGGTTAACTACTGAGACAGCCTGTTACATATAAAGTCTGTTACATGTTCAACAGCCTGGTATTGGCCCACAGAGTCTGTTACATGTTCAACAGCCTGGTATTGGCCCACATAGTCTGTTACATGTTCAACAGCCTGGTATTGGCCCACAGAGTCTGTTACATGTTCAACAGCCTGGTATTGGCCCACAGAGTCTGTTACATGTTCAACAGCCTGGTATTGGCCCACAGAGTCTGTTACATGTTCAACAGCCTGGTATTGGCACTGAGTTTAATGAGATGTTTGGGTCTGGATGAGGGCCTGGATGGCGATGGTCGGTGAGAGTAGGCACACATCCACCTCTCACCACCGAGACCCCCGGACATCCACCTCTCACCACCGAGACCCCTAGGCACCCAGACATCCACCTCTCACCACCGAGACCCCCAGACACCCAGACATCCACCTCTCACCACCGAGACCCCCAGACATCCACCTCTCACCATCCAGACCCCCAGACATCCACCTCTCACCATCCAGACCCCCAGACATCCACCTCTCACCATCCAGACCCCCAGGCACCCAGACATCCACCTCTCACCATCCAGACCCCCAGGCACCCAGACATCCACCTCTCACCATCCAGACTCCCAGACAACCACCTCTCACCATCCAGACCCCCAGGCACCCAGACATCCAACTCTCACCAACCACTGCTATCAAGACCCCCAGGCCCCTAGAGAACCAGCCCACCGCCACCCAGATACCAAAAATATATATATACTTACCAATTGTCCTTTTGTAATAAACCAATTGTACAAATAGTAGTGTCAGCTGTGGTAGCATAACACATATTGAGTGGGCTGTCGCTGCTGTGTCTCTGTGGGAGTATATACATACTGTAGGCAGAGAGTCACTGGAACCAGTATGGCCTCTGCTTGAGAATTTAAAATTAGACTTACAGAAGAAATGCTGGAATGCTTTCAGTAGGCACAAAACAGAGGGAAACAAGGAAGGGAATTTCGTGAAATCGAAAGGCTACCACCTCCGAGACTTGAATCGTTTTAGTGAGAACTTGACAAGGAGTTCCTGTGTATTTATTGGGGCAATCAACTTTGAACTTTGAACTTGAAACAATAAGCAGAATGCTCAGTTTGCTTACGATTCCAAAATGTTTTCTCCTGACTGACCTTAAAAACCACTTAAGTTGTTTTTGACAGTTTTTATCGACACAAAAAAAAAATTACAGATTGTTGCAATGGTGAAGTTGTATGCTGTAAAACCTCTGAAATGTTCATAGCTGTCATTTTTTAAATATATTTTTTCATTTTTACTAGGCTAGGCTACCCTGCCGCCCCTCCACTCTAACCACTAGGCTACCCTGCCGCCTCTACACTCTAACCACTAGGCTACCCTGCCGCCCATTTGAAGGTTAATGTCTCACAGTCGACAAGCACAATAGATGTAATCACATTAAAGGAGCAATCTGCAGTTGCTGCATCCATTTTTGGACTTAAATTAATGATATGTACCCATTTATTCTTGAGGAATAAGACGTATAAATGCCTCATGAGCTTAGTTCAACTGTTGTACCCCATCAGGACACAAACTATAAGCTTGTTTTACTCAATACATGAAATCAAAATTATAGTTTTAACCACGGATGGTCAGTCTTTGCATCCAGAGCTTTATCTATGAATTTGAGAGTGGCTACATTTCTCTAGCCCCATCCCTCATCTCTTTACTTTGAACATAACTAAACCATAAACCATAACTCTCTGTTCATTTTCTCTACCATGAGACAAAAAACAGTTGTTTAGCATCATCTCTTGTTTTCTTAGTTTTTTTTTATAAAAAAAAACGATTTCTTTCATATTATTGGACTATATATGCAGTACCAGTCAAAAGTTTGGACACACCTACTCATTCAAGGGTTTTTCTTTATTTGTACTATTTTCTACATTGTAGAATAATAGTGAAGACATCAAAATTATGAAATAACACATATGGAATCATGTAGTAACCAAAAAAGTGTTAAACAAATCAAAATATATTTGAGATTTGAGATTATTCAAAGTAGCCACCCTTTGCCTTGATGACAGTTTTGCATACTCTTGGCATTCTGTCAACCAGCTTCATGAGGTTGTCACCTGGAATGCATTTCAATTAACAGGTGTGCCTTGTTAAAAGTTCATTTGTGAAATGTATTTCCTTTTAAGGCATTTGAGCCAATCAGTTGTGTTGTGACAAGGTAGGGTTGGTATACAGAAGTTGGCCTTATCGGGTATATGTAGTCCATATTATGGCAAGAACAGCTCAAATAAGCAAAGAGAAACGACAGTCCATCATTACTTTAACACATCAGTCTTATCGGATAATTACATCAATGATTAGTCAGATAATTTTAAGAATTTTGAAAGTTTCTTCAATTGCAGTGGCAAAAACCATCGAGCGCTATGATGAAACTGGCTCTCATGAGGACCGCCACAGGAAAGGAAGACCTCTGGTGCAGAGGATAAGTTCATTACAGTTACCAGCCGCAGAAATTGCAACCCAAATAAATGCTTCACAGAGTTCAAGTAAAAGACACATCTCCACATCAACTGTTCAGAGAAGACTGTGTGAAACAGGCATTCATGGTCAAATTGCTGCTAAGACACCACTGAGAGTTTTGGTTCCAATTGCCATGTCTTTGTGAGATGCAGAGTAGGTGAACGAATGATCTCTGCATGTGTGGTTCCCAACATGAAGCATGGAGGGGGAGGTGTGATGGCGTGGGGGTGCTTTGCTGGTGACACTGTCTGTGATTTATTTAGAATTCAAGGCACACTTAACCAGCATGGCTACCACAGCATTCTGCAGTGATACGCCATCCCATCTGGTTTGCGCTTAGTGGGACTATAATTTGTTTATCAACAGCACAATGACCCAAAACCTCCAGGCTGTTTAAGGGCTATTTGACCAAGAAGGGGGGTGATGGAGTGCTGCATCAGATGACCTTGATTCCACAATCCCCCGACCTCAACTCAAATGAGATGGTTTGGGATGAGTTGGATCGAGTGAAGGAAAAGCAGCCAACAAGTGCTCAGCATATGTGGGAACTCCTTCAAGACTATTAGAAAAGCATTCCAGGTGAAACCTGTTTCGAGAATGCCAAGAGTGTGTAATGCTGTCATTGAGGCAAAGGGTTGCTACTTTAAGAATATAAAATATAAAATATATTTTGATTTGTTTAACACTTCTTTAGTTATTACATAATTCCATATGTGTTATTTCATTGTGTTTATGTTGTCACTATCATTCTACAATGTAGAAAATAGTAAAAAAATAAAGAAAAACCCTTTAATGAGTCGGTGTGTCCACACTTTAGACTGGTTTTATTTATTTAACCTCTAGCCAAGTCAGTTATGAACAAATTCATATTTACAATTACGGCCTACCCCGAGCCAAACCCGGACAACGCTGGGCCAATTTGCGCCGCCCTACGGGTCTCCCAATCACGGTCGGATGTGATACAGCCTGGATACTGGTGCTGTATATACAGTATAAAATGACACTTCATTTTTGGCATGAAAAAACAGCAAGATATTAATATCAATACAATATATTATATCACATTTACATTTCTTAATCAGTTTTTTACCATGGGCGAGGAGGACGCTTTGTTACTGCTGATGGCCGCTATAATGTTACTTGCAGCATATTGCCTTAAACAAGCATATTGCCTTAAAGCATCATATTGCCTTAAAGCATCATATTGCCTTAAAGCATCATATTGCCTTAAACCAGCATATTGCCTTAAAGCATCATATTGCCTTAAACAAGCATATTGCCTTAAAGCATCATATTGTCTTAAACCAGCATATTGCCTTAAAGCAGCATATTGCCTTAAACCAGCATATTGCCTTAAAGCAGCATATTGCCTTAAACAAGCATATTGCCTTAAAGCAGCATATTGCCTTAAAGCAGCATATTGCCTTAAACCAGCATATTGCCTTAAAGCATCATATTGCCTTAAACCAGCATATTGCCTTAAACAAGCATATTGCCTTAAACCAGCATATTGCCTTAAAGCATCATATTGCCTTAAAGCAGCATATTGCCTTAAAGCAGCATATTGCCTTAAACCAGCATATTGCCTTAAAGCATCATATTGCCTTAAAGCAGCATATTGCCTTAAACAAGCATATTGCCTTAAACAAGCATATTGCCTTAAACCAGCATATTGCCTTAAAGCAGCATATTGCCTTAAAGCAGCATATTGCCTTAAACAAGCATATTGCCTTAAACAAGCATATTGCCTTAAACCAGCATATTGCCTTAAACCAGCATATTGCCTTAAAGCAGCATATTGCCTTAAACCAGCATATTGCCTTAAACCAGCATATTGCCTTAAAGCAGCATATTGCCTTAAAGCAGCATATTGCCTTAAACAAGCATATTGCCTTAAAGCATCATATTGCCTTAAAGCAGCATATTGCCTTAAACCAGCATATTGCCTTAAAGCATCATATTGCCTTAAAGCAGCATATTGCCTTAAACCAGCATATTGCCTTAAAGCAGCATATTGCCTTAAACCAGCATATTGCCTTAAAGCAGCATATTGCCTTAAACCAGCATATTGCCTTAAACAAGCATTTGCCTTAAACAATCATATTGCCTTAAACAAGCATATTGCCTTAAACAAGCATATTGCCTTAAACAAGCATATTGCCTTAAACAAGCATATTGCCTTAAACAAGCATATTGCCTTAAACCAGCATATTGCCTTAAAGCAGCATATTGCCTTAAAGCATCATATTGCCTTAAACAAGCATTTGCCTTAAACAATCATATTGCCTTAAACAAGCATATTGCCTTAAACAAGCATATTGCCTTAAACAAGCATATTGCCTTAAACAAGCATATTGCCTTAAACAAGCATATTGCCTTAAACAAGCATATTGCCTTAAACCAGCATATTGCCTTAAACAAGCATATTGCCTTAAACAAGCATATTGCCTTAAACAAGCATATTGCCTTAAACCAGCATATTGTCTTAAACCAGCATATTGCCTTAAACAAGCATATTGCCTTAAACAAGCATATTGCCTTAAACAAGCATATTGCCTTAAACAAGCATATTGCCTTAAACCAGCATATTGCCTTAAACCAGCATATTGCCTTAAAGCATCATATTGCCTTAAAGCAGCATATTGCCTTAAAGCAGCATATTGCCTTAAAGCAGCATATTGCCTTAAAGCATCATATTGCCTTAAAGCATCATATTGCCTTAAAGCAGCATATTGCCTTAAACCATCATATTGCCTTAAAGCATCATATTGCCTTAAAGCATCATATTGCCTTAAGCAGCATATTGCCTTAAACCAGCATATTGCCTTAAAGCATCATATTGCCTTAAACCAGCATATTGCCTTAAACAAGCATATTGCCTTAAACAAGCATATTGCCTTAAACAAGCATATTGCCTTAAAGCATCATATTGCCTTAAAGCATCATATTGCCTTAAACCAGCATATTGCCTTAAACCAGCATATTGCCTTAAAGCATCATATTGCCTTAAAGCAGCATATTGCCTTAAAGCAGCATATTGCCTTAAAGCAGCATATTGCCTTAAAGCAGCATATTGCCTTAAAGCATCATATTGCCTTAAAGCAGCATATTGCCTTAAAGCAGCATATTGCCTTAAACCAGCATATTGCCTTAAAGCATCATATTGCCTTAAAGCATCATATTGCCTTAAAGCAGCATATTGCCTTAAACCAGCATATTGCCTTAAAGCAGCTCCAAATGATAAGAATATTTGGAAGATAAATACACAACGCAGAGGATGAGAGGACGGTCCAGTCGTACTTGGTCCAGTCGTACTGCAAGGACTTCTGATTGGTCAATCCCAGGCTAGTGTGGGGGGGTTATAAATGGCATCCTGTTCCTTTGTTCGGTGGAGAAAAGCTGAGGACAGGGGAGACTGAACATCTACCTCCCAGCATAACATCTTGATTTGTCCTTCTCAAATAAACCTATTTTTCTCCCCGATTTTCTTTGGAGTTTGTGTTATTGAAGAATAACATCAATTGCTAACAAAATCAAATAAGCTGTCATGCATGCAAGGCTGAACAGTTGGTCTGAGTCTGCATCAGCAGCACTGAGGGATGAAAGCCCCGGCATGCATCCCGAATGGCACCCTATTCCCTATGTAGTGCACTACTTTTGACCAGAGCCCTATGGCACCCTATTCCCTATGTAGTGCACTACTTTAGACCAGAGCCCTATGGCACCCTATTCCCTATGTAGTGCACTACTTTAGACCAGAGCCATTTGGGACGGGCCCTCAGCCAGGGTCACATCTGGTGGATGGCTGGGGGCTGGAGTGACTGTATGCCACCTACCTAGATGTCTGTCCAGCATAAAGAGAGTGATGTGGGGGTGGAAGGAGAAAGGGAGGTAGAGAGAGAGAGAGAGAGAGAGAGAGAGAGAGAGAGAGAGAGAGAGATAAGGAGAGAGAGAGAGATAAGGAGAGAGAGAGAGAGATAAGGAGAGAGAGAGAGAGAGAGAGAGAGAGAAACAGAGAGAGAGATTGATAAGAAGAGAGAGAGAAACAGAGTGGGAGAGAGAGAGAGAGAGAGAGAGAGAGAGAGAGAGAGAGAGAGAGAGAGAGAGAGAGAGAGAGATAAGGAGAGAGAGAGAGATAAGGAGAGAGAGAGAGAGAGAGAGAGAGATAAGGAGAGAGAGAGAGATAAGGAGAGAGAGAGAGAGATAAGGAGAGAGAGAGAGATAAGGAGAGAGGGAAAGATATATATAGAGAGAGAAACAGAGAGGGAAAGATAGAGAGAGAGAGAGAAACAGAGAGAGAGAGAAACAGAGAGAGGGAAAGATAGAGAGATTGAGAGAGAAATAGAGAGAGGGAAAGATAGAGAGAGTGATAAGGAGAGAGAAACAGAGAGGGAAAGATACAGAGAGAGAGAGAGTGATAGAGAAAGAGAGAGAGATACAGAGAGAGAGAGTGATAGAGAAAGAGAGAGATACAAAGAGAGAGAGTGATAGAGAAAGAGAGAGAGAGATACAGAGAGAGAGTGATAGAGAAAGAGAGAGAGAAACAGAGAGAGGGAGTGATAGAGAAAGAGAGAGAGAGAGATACAGAGAGAGAGCGATAGAGAAAGAGAGAGAGAAACAGAGAGAGGGAGTGATAGAGAAAGAGAGAGAGAGAGAGAGATACAGAGAGAGAGTGATAGAGAAAGAGAGAGATACAGAGAGAGAGTGATAGAGAAAGAGAGAGATACAGAGAGAGAGTGATAGAGAAAGAGAGAGAGAGAGAGAGATACAGAGAGAGAGTGATAGAGAAAGAGAGAGAGAAACAGAGAGAGGGAGTGATAGAGAAAGAGAGAGAGGGAGATACAGAGAGAGAGTGATAGAGAAAGAGAGAGAGAAACAGAGAGGGAGTGATAGAGAAAGAGAGAGAGAGAAACAGAGAGAGAGTGATAGAGAAAGAGAGAGAGAGAAACAGAGAGAGAGTGATAGAGAAAGAGAGAGAGAAACAGAGAGAGGGAGTGATAGAGAAAGAGAGAGAGAGAAACAGAGAGAGAGTGATAGAGAAAGAGAGAGAGAGAGAGAGAGAAACAGAGAGAGAGTGATAGAGAAAGAGAGAGAGAAACAGAGAGAGGGAGTGATAGAGAAAGAGAGAGAGAGAGAGAGAGATACAGAGAGAGAAAGGCAAAGAGAGAGTGGTGGAGGGTGGCAGATACAGAGAGATCAGGTACTTTGGTCAGCCATTTCAGGCTTTCCATCTTACTATAATGCTCACAGATTCGGACCATTTTACAATAAGGTGTAAACTCACAGACTACTGACCTAGAGCAGGACTCAGGGATTTTTCTGCCATTGAAACCCTTGGACGGGCCGCCTAAGCGTTTTATCCAAACAGTGTAAAAATATTTATTTTTCTGGATACATAAACGATTTCAATGTAAACTTAAATGACTAAAAACAGATATAAACTATGCAGAAAAGATAATGGATCTCTATATTTTTCTATAATATAATCTTTGAGAATTAACAATCCCCAAAATATTTCTGTTTTCATTTTCATCGTTTTTTTTCCCCCTGTGAAGTTGCATTCATGTCTGAAATGTGCTGTATAAATAAAGCTTGGATGAAAATAAAATCTAGATCGTTTTTTTTTTTTAAACAAATTTAGCAGTATAGATTTTGTTATTATGTTTGAGCAAAATAACACAGCATTAGCCATGGCAACATGCGTAAAATTGCAGGAAATTAGATTTAAAATTAACATTTTCTCTCAGCTCCATGGCAGAATATGTAGAATCGCAGGAAATTGACTTAAAACTGCAAAAATGTCTCTACGCCAGCAAAGATGAGGGTCTCTAAAATGTACTCCAAAATTCAGCTGTGCTGACTGGCCAACCACGACCCCATGCCACGCCCCTGCCACACCCCCTGCCACGCCCACCACCAAAGCCCCTTTTTGATGTGGATACACCCTAGGACTATGTCCATATTTAATCAAGACTTCAATCGGGATATGATCCACTGTCCAAGTCTTTGCAGTTAACTATCTGATTTGATTATGTACGAGTACAATGAACAAGAGGAGGAGCACATCTTCGGTAATAAGATGTCTGACTAGACTTAATAACGTCTCTAATATGATGAAGAAGTTATGAATTTTACCTCCATCGGCAACAGAATAGATGTTGACGGTAGGTAAAAGATTTTCACAATATCATTTACGTAGCGGCAGGTATCCTAGTTGTTAAGGGCGTTGGGTCAGTAACTGAGAGGTTGATGGTTCGAATCCCCAAGCCGACTAGGTGAAAAATCTGTCGATGTGCCTTTGGGCAAAGGACTTAACCTTAATTGCTCCTGTAAGTTGCTCTGGATAGGTCTGCTAACATATAAATGTTGTAACAAGTAGAACTTGGATAGAGACTGTTTACACATCTATCAATGTTGTAACAAGGAGGCTGCAAGTCAATGTCACTTTGGAGATGTTGTTTTTCTTACTGTTGAGACCTGAGACGAGACACGAATCAACAGGGTGTTTCTGCTGTTGAGACCTGAGACGAGACACGAATCAACAGGGTTTTTCTGCTGTTGAGACCTGAGACGAGACACGAATCAACAGGGTTTTTCTGCTGTTGAGACCTGAGACGAGACGCAAACCAACTGGGTTTTTCTGCTGTTGAGATCTGAGATGAGACGCGAACCAACAGGGTGTTTCTGCTGTTGAGACCTGAGATGAGACACGAACCAACAGGGTTTTTCTGCTGTTGAGACCTGAGACGAGACGCGAACCAACAGGGTTTTTCTGCTGTTGAGACCTGAGATGAGACGCAAACCAACAGGGTTTTTCTGCCAATAATATTCCTGTTCTCCATTAATACCACAAACTTGACTAACAATGTATTGGCTAGATTTAGGCTAACTATGTCAAACAGTTACTTATAATTAATCCAATGCTTGTTCCAAATGATACATATTCCTCTCCAAATAAGTGTTCATTAAACAATGAGAATAATACAACGCTGAAGTAAAGGCAACAGTTTAAAAGATATGTGTGAATGGCGCGTCAGCAGCAGCATTTACATGGTAATGAGGCTACTATCGTCCCCGGGTACCAAATCTCAGCAGTACAGATCCTATTTCAGTCCTCGCCATTGATTAACGAAGGAAATTATTTGGCTTGAGAGTTACTTCACGGCTCAAGCCGTTGTACCTACTGTGGGAATGTTGCTAATTCAAGACGGGAACTCTCTGTCTAGCAGCAGGCATTGTGATGCGATCAGACTTTTAATCGTAATGCCCAATCAAATCGATCTTCTCAGGGGAATTTGAGAATGAAAAGAGAGACGGAGAAGAAGAAATAATTCATTACTCCAAAAATAACAAAAAGACTACAAAAAGTTAAAATAGCAGTCAAGTTCCTAGTTATAGATCAGCTATAAAAAAATGTAAATAAAATATTTAACCTTTATTTAACTAGGCTAGTCAGTTAAGAACAAAATCTTATTTACAATGACGGCCAACACCGGCCAAACCCCGACGACACTGGGCCAGTTGTGCGCCACCCTATGGGACTCCCAATCACGGCCGGTTGTGCGCCACCCTATGGGACTCCCAATCACGGCCGGTTGTGCGCCATTCTATGGGACTCCCAATCACGGCCGGTTGTGATACAGGGAAACACTGCCAAAGTAAAATGAGTTAGGTAAGTATTAGGAAAGAGAGAAGCAGACAGTCACCCTTTCCTTCAGCAGTGATGAGTCCCTAGAGGACTGCGTAACCAAAACCCACATCGTACCAATGCCATGATGAGAGCCTGATCAATGAATACTCAGGAAGTCACTTCTCATCCAATCTGAATCAAATTATGAAGGAAGCCTGGATATTCTGTGGCTACAGGTGAAAAACTGAGACATGACACCTGGGCATGAGTCAACACCTGTCTACAATAATACAAGTACACCTGGGCATGGGTCAACACCTGTCTGCAACAACACAGGTACACCTGGGCATGGATCAACACCTGTCTACAATAACACAGGTACACCTGGGCATGGGTCAACACCTGTCTACAACAACACAGGTACACCTGGCCCCATACACACAACAATGGTTTATCCCAAACTTTAAGGGTAAGTTTCCAGAACCAGATGACTAAAAATAACTTTCAAAGGATATTCTCAACTGGGCTTGGGAAATTCCACAATAAGAGAGTGCTGCTGAGAACAAAAACCAATGATTGTAACCATACAACTCTATGCACAATGACAATGTTTAACCATTTCAACAGAAAAGTTTACACAAACACATTTACTTGAAGAACAGTGTAGATACAAAGGTTGGTTCCAGCACAAAGGACCGACGCTGGAGAAAAGCAGGTTGAACATTTAATGTGGAACAGACGTCGAACAGGACAGGAACAGCGTCAGAACCAGGTAACAAAAATGACAAACAAACATTTATCCGGAAGCGAGGAAGAGAGATAGGGAATAGACAGATATAGGGGAGGAAATTAACACAGGTAATTGAGTCCAGGTGAGTGCAATGAATCAAGGGGAGCAGGTGTGCGTAATAATGGTGGCAGGAGTGCGTAATGCCGGGGAGCCTGGCGCCCGAGGGAGAGCGGGAGCAGGCGTGACACAAATCATGGAAGCATGCGCTTTAATCTTCGGTCCAGGAAACTGGCCCTAAGGACCCACTTATAATTCTTCCCAACCCTGAGCATGGATCATCAGCACCGCAGAGGCATGCATGCACCTGGCCCAGACCCACCTGTCCCAGACCCATCTGGCTCCAGACCAGCAGTTTAAATCCTCTCATTTCCTTTCCAGAGACAACAGGATGAAGGAGCTCTGGAGAGTCTAACAACAGTATTTTAATTGGGACAGGTGGCACTGCAAACCAACCACCTCTGCGACAGGTGGCACTGCTAACCACCCACCTCTGGGATTAGGTGCCACTGCTAACCACCCACCTCTGGGATTAGGTGCCACTGCTAACCACACACATCTGGGATAGTTGCCACTGCTAACCTCCCACCTCTGAGAGTAGGTGCTAACCAGCCACCTCTGGGATTAGGTGCCACTGCTAACCACCCACCTCTGGGATTAGGTGCCACTGCTAACCACACACATCTGGGATAGGTGCCACTGCTAACCACCCACCTCTGGGATTAGGTTCCACTGCTAACTACCCACCTCTGGGATTAGGTGCCACTGCTAACCACCCACCTCTGGGATTAGGTGCTAACCACCCACCTCTGGGATTAGGTGCCACTGCTAACCACCCACCTCTGGGATTAGGTGCCACTGCTAACCACCCACCTCTGGGATTAGGTGCCACTGCTAACCTCCCACCTCAGGGATTAGGTGCTAACCACCCACCTCTGGGATTAGGTGCCACTGCTAACCACCCACCTCTGGGATTAGGTGCTAACCACCCACGTCTGGGATTAGGTGCCACTGCTAACCACCCACCTCTGGGATTAGGTGCTAACCACCCACATCTGGGATAGGTGCCACTGCTAACCACCCACCTCGGGGATAGGTGCCACCGCTAACCACCCACCTCGGGGATTAGGTGCTAACCACCCACCTCGGGGATTAGGTGCTAACCACCCACCTCGGGGATTAGGTGCTAACCACCCACCTCGGGGATAGGTGCCACCGCTAACCAACCACCTCTACTACCCCAAATATTGTTTAATGTTCTCTCACCAGCCCTTTAGCACTATAGATTTCCCAAAGACATACAATCAGCTTTTTGTGGACGAAGTTGTCTGAGGTATAAAAGTATTCAACTTTGTAATGAATTTGAACAGCAACAGTGCCAACAAACTCTTCAAACACTGGACAACATTTAAACAAGCATTTAGCTACACTCGCAATAACATCTGCTAACCATGCGTATGTGACTAATAAAATTTGATTTGATTTGAAACACTGGGCAACTTTTAGCAGAACTGTGCATTTGGTGAAAAACCCAGGGGATATTTGCACATTTGTTTTGCATACGCTCAATACAGCCTAAAAAGTGAATCACCAACATACAGCAATGGAATCAAACAACAGAATTCCTAGTCTTGCTCCTACACATGTCCTCTTCTTATTCTGTCCCCGGCATGACTATATCTTTATATCGCCTCAAACTTTGCGGTAGCAAGCTGTTGACTTCGAAATACTAGCTCATCCCTATAAAAATGGTGCTAAAATGCCGCTGGTCTTGTGCTAGCTGCCCAGCTGACGCAATGACCCATGGTGTAGTGTGTTGTGGTGTGGGCAGGAGCCAGCAAGCAGGGAACGCATGTACAGCGTGTATGCATGGGCTGAGGAAGCATCAGCTTTTAAAGAGGCTAAATTTAAGTTCTCCTTCGGAATGCAGAAGGCTTCCAGAACAACATCAACTCCAAATAAGCACTCTGCTGCTGCTACTGCTACTGCATGGGGGCATGGGACAAGGCTAGGGTCTGGGGAAGCGTCCTCTCTGGATTTAAAAGGGTTGACTACCTTCACAGTTCTGCACATCACCTCTTGAGTTAATGACGAGTATGACATCACAGCCACAAAGTTTTGAAAACTCCTTCAAACTACAAGGGCTCTTTAATAACACTGGACTACAAAATATAGATCCAAGCCTTCGAACTTCTGACTTCGCAATCACACTTTGGAACTGAGATTATGGGAAAAACAAGTCCAATTTCATACAACTGCTTCAAATTCTTTCATCGTGTTGCTTTCTAATTTGATCATTATTTTTTTGCTGAGAATTTTAATGCACAGCAGGAAATGCAAACTTGTAGTGCATTCAAGGTTAAAAAGGCTCCTAAAGTTTGTAATTTCCATTAAAAAAAGGTAAGATTTGATTTGCCCTAACAATTTTTGTTGATCAAACCCTACAAAAATCTCCATTAAATATAATCAAAAGAATAATTCACATTTCCTGTTGCTGCAGGAATATTTTCCTGCTGTAGCAAACTGGCATAAATTAAGATCCTACATCTGTAGCTATCGATCTAAATTCTCTATCAGATCAATAATAAGGCCTTGGCTAGCCTATACATCAACTCAACCACTGCCACTACTGCAGAAAAGTCTCTGTTCAGGCCAACAGAAAACACGCTGATTGGCACATTTTGTTTTTCTGTTGCTCATTAGAAAACGAGATTTCAGTCTTGGAGGTATGTTTTCAGTCCGATGCCGTGTTTGGTTAATGTTTGTCCCCCATGAGACACTGTACACGCGGAAGACTATTCAATTCATCAAAATCCCCGGAATGATTCTAATTCAAGAAATGTGTAATTCATTTTGACGTTTTTGCCGAGGATTGATTTAGTTGTGCAATTTTACATCTAACTATGGTGTTTGGTGCAGTATTTCTCAAGTTAAAAAATGTGCACCGTGCTGTCAGAGTGTATGTGTGTGTGCGTGTGTGGCGTCAGTATGCATGTGGGCCCGTATTATGTGTGTGTGTGTGTGTGTGTGTGTGTGTGTGTGTGTGTGTGTGTGTGTGTGTGTGTGTGTGTGTGTGTGTGTGTGTGTGTGTGTGTGTGTGTGTGTGAGCGTGTGTGTGTGAGCGTGTGTGTGTGAGCGTGTGTGCTTGGCGTCAGTATGCATGTGGGTGCGTATGTAGTGTGTGTGTTAAGGTGTCTGTGTAAGGATAAAATAAAACATATAAATCTGTGAGTGTGTGGGTAGGGTCTAGTGTGTGTGGGCCTTCCTCTGACACCACCTGGCATACAGGTCCTGGATGGCAGGAAGCTTGGCCCCAGTGAAGTACTGGGCCGTATTCACCACCCTCTGTAGCGCCTTGCATTTGGGTGCCTTGCAGTTGCCATACCAAGCGGTGATGCAGCCAGTCAAGATGCTCTCAATGGTGCAGCTGTAGAACTTTATGCAGATCTGAGGAACCGTGCCCCCAAAAAATTCTGCCTCCTGATGGGGAAGAGGCGCTGTCTTGCCCTCTTCACAACTGGGTGGGTGTGTGTGGACCATGTTAATTCCTCAGGGATGTGAACACGGAGGGACTTGAAGCTCTCGACCCGCTCCACTGCAGCCACATTGATGTGAAATGGGGCGCCGCTCTGTTTCCTGTAGTCCACGATCTTCTCCTTTGTCTTGCTGACGTTGAGGGAAAGGTTGTTGTCCTGGCACCACACTGCCAGGTCTCTGAACTCCTCCCTATAGGCTGCCTCATCGCCGTCTGTGATCAGTCTTACCAACGTTGTGTCGTAAGCAAACTTAATGATGGTGTTGGAGTTATGCGCGGTCACACAGTCATAGCTGAACGGGGAGTAGAGGAGGGGACTAAGCACACACCCATGAGGGGCCCCCGTGTTGAGGCTCACTACCCGGGGGTGCCTCGTCAGGAAGTCAGGATTCAGTTGCAGAGGTAGTTGTTCTGTTCCAGGGTGCTGAGCTTGGTAATAATCTTGGAGGGGACTATGGTGTTGAATGCTGAGCCTTAGTCAATGAACAGCATTCTTTACCTTGGCGTTCTTGGGCACAGGGACTATGGTGGTCTGCTTGAAACAAGTTGGTATTACAGAGCGGGTCAGGGATAGGTTATAAATGTCAGTGGAGACACTTGCCAGCTGGTCAGCGCATGCTCTGAGTATATGTCCTGGTATTCCTTCTGGCCCCACGGCCTTGTGAATATGAACCTATTTAAAGGTCTTACTCACATCAGCTACGGAGAGCATGATCACACAGTCGTCCGGGAACAGCTGGTGTTCTCATGCATGGTTCAGTGTTGTTTGCATAGAAGCAAGATTTGAAGGTCTTTAGCTCGTCTGGTAGACTTATGTTGCTGGGCAGCTCATGGCTGGGTTTTCCTTTGTAATCTATGATAGTTTGCAAGCCCTGCCACATCTGTCGAATGTCAGAGCTGACGTAGTAGGATTCAATCTTAGTCCTGTATTGACATCTTGCCTGTTTGATGGCTTGTCGGAGGTCATAACGGGATTTCTTATAAGCATCCAGATTACTGTCCCGCTTCATGAAACCGGCAGCTCTAGCCAATAGCTCAGTATGAACGTTGTCTGTAATCCATGGATTCTGGTTAGGGTATGTGCGTATGGTCACTGTGGGGATGAGTCATCTAAGCACTTATTAATGAAGCCGGTGACTGATGTGGTAATCTCCTCAATGTTATCGGATCAATCCCGGAACATATTTCAGTCTGTACTCGCGAAACAGTCCTGTTGCTTAGCATCCACTTTATCGGACCACTTCTGTATTGAGTGTGTCACTGGTATTTCCTGTTTGACTTTTTGCTGTAAGCAGGAAGCCGGAGGATAGAGTTATATTCTGATTTGCAAAAAAAGGAAGGTGAGGGAGAGCTTTATATGCTTGTCTGTGTGTGGAGTAAAGGTGATCTAGAGTTTTTTCGCCTCTAGTTGCATAGGTGACATGCTGGTAAAAATTACGGAAAACTGATTTAATTTTCCCTGCATTAAAATCACTGACTACAAGAAACGCCACCTCTGAATGTGCATTTTCTTGTTTGCATATGGCCCTATACAGCTTGTTGAGTGTGGTCCTAGTGCCAGCATCCGTTTGTGGTGGTAATAAGACAGCTACAAAAAAATATAGATGAAAACTCTCTTGGTAAATAGTATGGTCTGCAGCTTATCATGAGGTATTCTAACTCAGACTCAGCAAAAATTAAATAAACAGATACTTCTGTGCACAAACTGGAAAAAATTACTTATTGTGGAACTGCGGTTGAATCATCTATAACATCTCTTCCGACGTGCAGAAATTAAGTTATACTTATTTATCTGATTATGAATGTCAATGAATTACATATAAATCAGATCCTAACACATTTACAATCAGTGCTTTAATTAATGCTAAGGAGCGTGTTTTTGTATCGACTGACTACCGATAATCTCTCATGACAGCCTGATTAGACTATTGATGTTATGTGTGCTTGGGGCCTGTGAAAACCCCTGGAATATGGCTGTTTTCGCTAGATAATCAGGATGCCATTGAGTGGTGTGAGTGTCAGGTGAATCTGAGAGCCATCAGGATCAGCATATCACAGGCCTGTTAAACACTGTAGGCCGTCAAATACTGCTGACCGACCTGTCAAACAGCCACCTCTAGGTCTTCTCTCTATCGTAACATACTGGATTGAAGGATCAACTACACATCTGTCTTCACTTCTCTGGTTATGGATCAACTACACATCTGTCTTCTCTACTCTGGTAAAAGATCAACTACACATCTGTCTTCTCTTCTCTGGTAAAGGATCAACTACACATCTGTCTTCTCTACTCTGGTAAAAGATCAACTACACATCTGTCTTCTCTTCTCTGGTAAAGGATCAACTACACATCTGTCTTCTCTTCTCTGGTAAAGGATCAACTACACATCTGTCTTCTCTTCTCTGGTAAAATATCAACTACACATCTGTCTTCTCTACTCTGGTTATGGATCAACTACACATCTGTCTTCTCTTCTCTGGTAAAGGATCAACTACACATCTGTCTTCTCTTCTCTGGTTATGGATCAGCTACACATCTGTATTCTCTTCTCTGGTAAAGGATCAACTACACATCTGTCTTCTCTACTCTGGTTATGGATCAACTACACATCTGTCTTCTCTTCTCTGGTTATGGATCAACTACACATCTGTCTTCTCTTCTCTGGTTATGGATCAGCTACACATCTGTCTTCTCTTCTCTGGTTATGGATCAACTACACATCTGTCTTCTCTTCTCTGGTTATGGATCAGCTACACATCTGTCTTCTCTTCTCTGGTTATGGATCAGCTACACATCTGTATTCTCTTCTCTGGTAAAGGATCAACTACACATCTGTCTTCTCTTCTCTGGTTATGGATCAGCTACACATCTGTCTTCTCTTCTCTGGTTATGGATCAACTACACATCTGTCTTCTCTTCTCTGGTAAAGGATCAACTACACATCTGTCTTCTCTTCTCTGGTTATGGATCAGCTACACATCTGTCTTCTCTTCTCTGGTAAAAGATCAACTACACATCTGTCTTCTCTTCTCTGGTTATGGATCAGCTACATATCTGTCTTCTCTTCTCTGGTAAAAGATCAACTACACATCTGTCTTCTCTTCTCTGGTTATGGATCAACTACACATCTGTCTTCTCTTCTCTGGTTATGGATCAGCTACACATCTGTCTTCTCTTCTCTGGTTATGGATCAGCTACACATCTGTCTTCTCTTCTCTGGTTATGGATCAGCTACACATATGTCTTCTCTTCTCTGGTTATGGATCAGCTACACATCTGTATTCTCTTCTCTGGTTAAGGATCAACCATCAACCATCATAGTTTGATCTGGTGACACACACACCAGCCTGTTGGATCTTTCTAACTCTATGGAAGTGTGTTATCCTCCATTGTATGACGCTGGACAGTTTATCAGCACAGCATGTCTAAGGTATCACAAAATATCACACTCCAAGAGATATGTCAGGACTAGCCTATACGTCAATGGCGAACCAACTGTGATGGATGGTTATTCACACCAGGGCAACATACATACTGTACATCGTATCGTTTACAAAGATAAATGCCTTGTAGCCCCACATGAACCCTATGTAGCATAGTGTAAGTAATCTTCATCGAACCACTAAAATAGCTCTAAAATAGCAGAGCCATGCTTGGGGTTATCTTACTTGTGAACAGAACTTATTAAAACACCTCTCCCTGAGTCAAAGCAAAGCACACAGGTTAAAATAGTTTTAGCTTTTATTTCGATGATTAAATCAACAGTAGCCTTTTCACAAGCAACTACAACCCACACACAGACGGAAAGCCAGAAGAAAATCAAATAAACATTATGTTCTTTAAGTTTAGTCGATATATCATTGTCATTATAGAGGAAAACAGATACAACCATACTCCAAACTCAATTATATTAGAATGATTATGCAAAAATCACTACTTTTATTTTACAATTATGTAGGCCTAATTTAAATGTGCCATTGCACCTGCAGCTGGGACTTTCATTTAAATTCCAATGTGCCTCGAGCTCTGGCGACAGGTGCTCTGAGAGCCAATATGCAGCTCGCTCACTGCACAGTAGCCCATAGCGTGCACCATACACCTAGGTCAACTTCCCAACAAGGGCAGAATCTCATGAATTATATAAAACACCCAAAATAAAACTGCACCTATTTTATTAGAAGTCAGAGCAGTTTTCATATCCTGATTTTGCATTAGTCCAGGTATTCAAGCAAATGATAGACTCTCTATCCAGCAGTGACACCAGTTGTTGCCATTTAAAGCCATATCCAAGAACATTTCCTTTCAAGACACCCGGTCCCCCCAAAAAACGCTTTGGTTATGCATAAAAAGTAAACAAATAATGTAGCTACTTACAGTTCGTAAGAACTGGATATCATCCTCTCCTTCTCCGCCCTCAGCCATGGCTGTGAAGGAGCCTGTTTAGACTATGAAAGCCACCACTGACTGGAGATGCAGTAGGCTAGACAGAAACGCGATGCTGTAGCTCTCCTGCCGATATTAGCATGGAGCTAATTCCACAACCATATAGGGCAGACCGGGCAAGCCCCCCCCCCCCCCCCCCCCCCCCCCCCCACCCCGCGTCCACTGCACACCTCACCGCGGATTGTCACTCAATGCCTACCCACCCCGGACTGTGTGCTCCCTGCGGCTGCCAATGTCAGCAGTACGCTGAGTGAGCTATGGTGGGTGCGAGAGGAGAGGAGACGAGACGAGCACGCCTCGGCAAGCGGACGAGGCTACTGCTATTTAATGATTCAGAATGAAATGACAAAGTCTGTCACTATCACTCTGCCAGCCGTGTTTAAAAAGCAGGAGTAGGTAGTTTTATGTTAATAATAATAATAATAATGGGTCAGAACGGAGAATTGAATAACAATAATTGTGTTGAATACAAAGTTAGATTGTAGGGGCACCTCTCTCTCTCTTTCCCGCTCTGCCACTCTCTGTTGAGATAGAACAGACAGCTACCATATAAAAGTGTATACAATTTTACTACATTGATTTCTTGAAAACAATGATAACAATCGTATTCTTCTCAATTGAAAATGGATTACTCTTGTCTGCAAGGATGACTGTCCTCTCTTCAAAAAATATGATTATCTTTTGTTTGCGTACATCGCTACATTATTTTTCTAAAGAAACGTAAAGCAATGTACGTACACAGCCTTGGCATAGCCTACCTACCCAAAACACTGGACCCCAGGCTACATTGTAGGAAATGAATTAGCCCTATCTGGTTGACAAAATGCTGCCTGCTTAGCCGTTTTCCTCATGTCCAGGTGTTGTAGTTACAATACTAACAACCATGAATTCAATTTATAGGATTAAGTCATCAGGGATGGGCAACTGGCTGGCCAATTTGACAAAATCATTTTTTAAATAAATATATATATTTTGTAAATATATACATATATATATATATATATATATATATATATATATATATTTTAACTCAGTCGTGGCTCAACATACTGTTGAGAGTTAGACTAATATAATACATCAGCTGTAATTCCGAACTGTGGTTGTGCATCAGCCGTCACTAAATTAGCCCATGTCAGCAAATTGTTTTTAGATTGGTAAATGAGTCTAGCAGCCAGCAATCTAAATGTGTGGTAAACACGATCAAATGACTGACTGGGGTGGGGCCCATTGATTATCAGTTATCATATTTAAAACGGCAAACATTTGCCTCCACCATATAGCACAATGTGTATAATTGCAAGTAATTAGCTGTCGGTATGCTGAGTTCTGTTTTTTTTTTGTGTGTGGCCCTGACCCTCATCAAAGATGCTGATCCCTGAAGTAGCCTAACATAAAGTAGTCCTAAATGAGATAGACTTATTTAGAAACTATGTAGCGGCTACATTAGCCGAAGGATTCCATTTGGTTAGTCAACTCCAACTTTGAACTCTCTCTTTGCCAACACGTGCACGACCACATGCTTGCACTGCCTTAATCACACTTGAAGAAATGTATGAAAAGTGTCCGTCTACAGATTATGACGTGATAGCACACACATAAGTGTTTTGTTGTTGAAGTCACTGCTGACATCTAGTGGAGTTCACTTAGTGGACCATTCGTTGTAATTTTAATGGGTTGAAAAACAAAGTCACAACAAATAGATAGCACTTTATTATTTTTTAAACCAACGTTTATTCGTTTTTTCAATCTAACTCTTATTTTCTACAGGCTTTGGCAGTAGTTAGTCCATAATTCCAGTAGATGGCGCTGTTGCACTATAGTCGTGGGGGAAGCAACAAGTACTGGCCAAGCGCTCACACCATTCCTCAGAATGTAGTGACAAGAACTGTGTAAGTTTCTTTATCACTAATGTTACATGTATGTAACAGCATGTTTAAAATGTATAACATTGAAAGAACATCATAACGTTTGGGAAAAGGTTTGAGGTGTTATTTTTTGTTTAAAACTGAGTGAGTGAAGAACGTGATTGAGAATGACTGTTTGCTTTATGCTAGCTGTGGTAAAAAAATGTAAAATTAAATATATATATTTTTCACAAGTCACATAGAGACTTTGGGTTTTTCTGAGTAAATAAATGTACATGATTTCCTGGAAGTTATTGTGGTAAAATGGCGGCGCGCACGCTGCCTGTGGAAACAGACTTTAGTGCAAGTAGTGCAGGTGCAACTTTAGTGCACGTAGTGCAGGTGCAAGAGAGACTAGTTCATGTTGGCTACACTGTTTCGAAGCTGAATGTAATGTTTATCCGTTTTCTACATGTGTAGCAATATTCAGACATGACAGTTGTTTATCTTGATCTAAAAGTGTTTCCATTTGGGGAATGAGGAGATATACTATAGGTAAAGTGCTCTTGTGTTGTGTAAGTTAATGTGTGCACTTGTATGTGTATTAAATGTTTTGTTGTAAATAGTTTTCAATCGATTGAAATGAATTAATAAGGACATATTTGAAATGAGAAAAGGTATATAGAGAATAAAGAAAGTGGCAGAACTGTCAGGACGATAACTTTTGTGTCCGTTTCTCGTTATCACTAAAGGCCACTTTCAGATTCAGTTTGAGGCTGGTAACATAATGCATATATGAAAATCGTAAATGCTACGCAAATTATTAGAAATGCTAAATTGGCACTGACATTACCCCATTGAAGTTGACATTTAAAATGGTTAAGGTTCAGGGTAGGGGTTAGGGTTAAGGTTCAGGGTAGGGACATCACAAGGATCCCGATAGCACTAATCATGGTGTAAGAGTGTGCGACAACACAGACTGTTAAGGTGAACTATACAGGACATTACTCGAGTCTAGTGTGTCAAGGTGAACTATACAGGACATTACTCGAGTCTAGTGTGTCAAGGTGAACTATACAGGACATTACTCGAGTCTAGTGTGTCAAGGTGAACTATACAGGACATTACTCGAGTCTAGTGTGTCAAGGTGAACTATACAGGACATTACTCGAGTGTGTCAAGGTGAACTATACAGGACATTACTCTAGTGTGTCAAGGTGAACTATACAGGACATTACTCTAGTCTAGTGTGTTAAGGTGAACTATACAGGACATTACTCTAGTGTGTTAAGGTGAACTATACAGGACAGTACTCTAGTGTGTCAAGGTGAACTATACAGGACATTACTCTAGTGTGTCAAGGTGAACTATACAGGACATTACTCTAGTCTAGTGTGTTAAGGTGAACTATACAGGACATTACTCTAGTGTGCTAAGGTGAACTATACAGGACATTACTCTAGTGTGTCAAGGTGCACTTGCTGCTCTGCAAAGACTCTGGGTCGGCCAGCAGGAGGTCTATTTCCTCCTTCATCAACCAACCACATGACAGCTGGCTCAGGTGTCAGATTAGCCTCATATAGTGCACTCAGCGTGTGTGCGTGCGTGCGTGCGTGTGTTTTGTTTCAGATCTGCTGACCTGAATAGTGTGGGCACACATAGATAGGTGATGTAGCTCAAATAGATGCTGTTTTTTTTGGGGTAACGGTCCAAATTGGCCCCTCATACCGTAAGAGATGAAAGTGTTTGTCGAATAGGGGATGAGAATTGGGATGAATGATTATTTAACTAGGCAAGTCAGTTAAGGACACATTCTTATTTACAATGACGGCCTAGGAACAGTGGGTTAACTGCCTTGCTCAGGGGCAGAACCTGTCAGCTCAGGGATTCGATCTAGCAACCTTTTGGTTACTGGCCCTGGCTCTAACCACTAGGCTACCTGGATACATAAAACTCTGTACAACATCAGTTGCAGGTGGTCACAGTATTTCAATAAGCCTACCTTGTAGGTTAAATTCATTCCCCTATATGTTAATCTGTCTCCAGGTTTATTCTATTAGATAGAGAAACCCTGCACGGATTAAGGTTAAGGTATTAGCTACCCTTAAATCCCCTTTCACCGTCTGCCTGTTTATTCTGTCTGTCTGCCCCATCCAATACCTGTCACACGGTTCAGTCACTGGATTTCAGCCAAATGCTCCAATTGGAGCCGTCCCAATAGCCGGTGGACAGAGACGATTGGTTCATGACCTGTCAGTCACAGCAGCAGGCCGGGTTCTGTCGCTTGTCAAACTGAAAATGTACATCTCAGTGCATGCTGTTATGCCAGCGCTCTTTGGAATGTAGGGTCTGAGGATGCAAAAGAAAAGTGTAAGTATTTATCAATAGTTTCTATGTTAGTGTTTTTGAAAATTAACTTGGAGACATTTTAAATTGTACATTTTCATCATAGCTTTTGACACTTTTGTCGTCTTGGGGTAGCTTTAGCCTTTGTGTTCACTGATGCAGATCGTTTTTTTCTGTGCGTAATGTGTGCGTAATTATGACTTGCCCATTGGTGGTCTGTATTCAGGACTATTAGCGCAAAACTCATATCGGATTGACCCGAACATGTTAAAAGTTGAATACCATTGAAACAGTGCATTGTAATAATAGTACAATAACTAATTACCAGACATTGTCAGAAAATCACAATAGAAACAAAAAAATATTACTTTATTTTAATTGTGTTTAGCTGTTTTTATTATTATACCATTTCAATTTACAATACAATAACACAAAAACATAGTGCATCACTACACATATATTTTCTCTGAAGAAACAAAAATAACATTATAAAGTAAAAAAATTAAATCACAACAATTGACTTTCAAAAGTTAAAGTACCTCAAGTAAATTGAATAAAGTCCAGGGGTTACAGTTGAACAAACCTATGATAGAGTTGTAAGAATACAGTGGGTTTTTTTTGTGTTATTGACTAATTCTAGAGATTTTATTAAATATTGGATTTCAAGGAAAAATATATTGCATTTGAGGACATATTTCAAACGTGTGTTTTTGTGTATATCCAATTTACCAGAGAGAATGAAAAAATAACGACTAATTCAGTAGTTTTGTTTTCATTTGAACAATAAGTAAGCATTTAACTGTTGTATTCGGCGCATGTGACAAATAACATTTGATTTGCTAAAATTATCTAATTAATGTATTATTACATTTGTTATCCAGCAGGGGGCAACATTCCAACATACATTGTGCATCTACCTTGACTTGTTCTCCAAAACACAAATTAGATTTAATTAATTTAGTAAATCCTGAAGGTATTGCTTTGCATATGGAATTACATTCTTCATAATGTATTGGGAAGTTTTATGTTTGTAAGAACTTCCTATAAGAGAGTATATTTCCTTCTTTATTAAATATCTCAAGCACAAATATCATATTTCTTTCAAATCAATTAGGGAAGAATGTAGACTTGTTTTTAACAACAATTTTGTGGGACGAGGTTCCTTGTGTGGGAAGAGGTTGTGGACATAACATAGTTTCCAGGCTATAAGGGCTTGTTCATTACATTTGGACAGTTTGATGGGTCATTTTGCTGGAGAATGGTTGCAATTCCACAAAAATTGAAGACTGCCCAATTTCATAAAAATATGACAGGGAATGAAGTCCCATATAGGTTCATAGGTCAGCATACATCTTTTATCCAGTTTACTCTCAAGGTATTGTTGATATCATTGAAATCTAGTACTTCAAGTCCACAATCCACGCTCTTTGGTTTGATATTACAGACTTCTTAAGTTTGTGTTGTTTATTTTTCCATATAAAGTCTAGGAAAGTGTTGTTGATATCCTTGCTGGTTTGATCAGCTACAGATAGGGATGGAGCAGGGAGGACGAAACGTGACAGACCCTCTGCTTTGTACAGTTATTTTTTAAGTGCAATAGCAACTCGATCCTTATCTTTCAGAAACAGATTTGTATCGCTAATTGAGATATTTTGTTATTTATTTTCCAAATATTGAAATACCTTCTAATTCAGGGATGTCTAATATATAGTAATTCTACAACTAAAAGGAATAAGAAAGCTGAGATAGGACAACCCTGGCGAAGACCACGGTGAATATTAAATATTCTGGTTGTGTTACAATTAATCATAATAGAACTATTAATATTGTTATAAAACATATTGATATCAGAGACAAAGATAGTCCCGAAACCAAAAGTGTACAAGGAAGGAATTAGGAATTTGTGTTCTATTGTATCAAATGCTTTACAAAAGTCGAGGAATAAAATAATAGCCTGGGAGTCAACTGAATCAGCTCAATCAAGTCTAAAACAAACCTAATGTTACAGCTGCTGTGGCGATGTGGGTTGACACCTGGTTGAGGAGCTGCTGCACAGTGGCTGAGAGAGACTCCATTGATTTGGAGGTAGACTCTGTTGTCTTTTCATTAATGGCCAGTTTCTCAAAGATGGCTTTGAGAATGTCAGGGTTGGTAGAATAATTTTCGACTGCCCTGTATTTGGCAGGAGGGCTCTTACTCGGCGTAGGTGGCAGTGGTGAATATAAGGAGTCTTTTACCATGAGTTCTGGGAGGTCTTTAACTGCCTTAATTTTGCTGGACCCCAGGAAGAGTAGCTGCTGGGGATCCATACTAAATACAAATACGAAATATGTGGGCTGCATGCTTCTGTCTCGCTGCTTGCATCTGAGGTGATTAGCATCTGTTCAGCCAATGGAGTCGTGATCACCGTGTTTTCCAATCACCTTCTGTTACTTCATATAGGTAAGGGTCAGTTTACAAAAAAAATATTAAAATCCATGAGTATTGATCATTATCTTCCTGGTTTATCGGGAGGTACGTTCAAATACACCCACTCAAAGTGACGCCATCTTGGCCCTGAAAAGATAACTTTACTGTCTATTGTCCGGCACAGTGTACATATCATATATACATATATACCCATAAAACCTAGCCGTAAAACCCAGTAATGGTTCCAATCAGTTTGCGTATGGGATATAAGAACTACTCCATATAAGGTCAGTGTTTTGTGTAGGCTTACCCTGGTGTGCCGTTTTAATAGCCATGTAAATTCTCTCTTGGGTAAGGTGAGTTTTATGAATATATTCACCTCAATTTACTCCCAAAAGTTCAAAATACTAATTAGCAACAGAAAAGACCTCAGCAACACTACAACTTCCTGCAGGAAGCTCCTGCACTTCATCTCTAGCCAACACTAAGCTACCATTCACCAGCGCGGGTTCAGAGATCTTTGTGCCCAATCCATGAATTTAAGTCCCCTTTCTCTGTCTTAGCTAGCCAGTGACTACACTTTAGCTGGCTAGTTAGCAGAGCAGTACAGTGCATTCGTAAAGTATTCAGACCCCTTCCCCTTTTTCCAAATTGTGTTACGTTACAGCCTTATTCATCAATCTACACACAATACCCCATAATAACAAATTGAAAACAGGTTTTTATAAATACCTCATTTACATAAGTATTCAGACCCTTTGCTCTGAGACTCGAAATTGAGCTCAGGTGCATCCTGTTTCCATTGATCACTCTTGAGATGTTTCCACAACTTGACTGGAGTCCACCTGTGGTCAATTAAATTGATTGAACATGTTTTGGAAAGGTACACACCTGTCTATATAAGGTCCCACAGTTGAAAGTGCATGTCAGAGCAAAAACCAAGCCATGATGTTGAAGGAATTGTCTGTAGAGCTCCGAGACAGGATTATGTTGAGGCACAGATCTGGGGAAGGGTACCAAAACATTTTTGCAGCATTGAAGGTCCCCAAGAACACGGAGGCCTCCATCATTCTTAAATGGAAGACGTTTGCAACCACAAAGACTCTTCCTTAAGCTGGCTGCTCGGCCAAACTGAGCAACCGGGGGAGAAGGGCCTTGGTCAGGGAGGTGACAAAGAACCCGAGAACTATGACAGAGCTCCAGAGTTCCTCTGTAGAGATGGGAAAACCTTCCAGAAGGACAACACTCAACACAAATCAGGCCTTTATGGTAGAGTGGCCAGACGGAAGCCACTCCTCAGTAAAAGGCACATGACAGCCCGCTTGGAGTTTGCCAAAAGGCACCTAAAGGACTCTAAGACAATGAGAAACACGATTCTCTGGTCTGATGAAACCAAGATTGCACTCTTTGGCCTAAATGCAGAGAGATCCTTGTTGAAAACCTGCTCCAGAGTGCTCAGGACCTCAAACTGGGGTGAAGTTTCACCTTCTAACAGGACAACGACTTTAAGCACACAGCCAAGACAATGCAGGAGTGGCTTCGGGACAAGTCTCTGAATGTCGTTGAGTGGCCCAGCCAGGGCCCAGACTTAAACCCAATAGAACATCTCTGGAGAGACCTGAAAATAGCTGTGCAGCGACTCTCCCCATCCAACCTGACAGAGCTTGAGAGCTTGGTCGTGTGGAGAAGACCACTATCAGTCTGGCCATGTGGAGAAGACCACTATCAGTCTGGCCATGTGGAGAAGACCACTATCAGTCTGGTCATGTGAAGAAGACCACTAGAAATCTGGCCATGTGGAGAAGACCACTAGAATTCTGGTCATGTGGAGAAGACCACTATAATTCTGGTCATATGGAGAAAACCACTATCAGTCTGGCCATGTGGAGAAGACCACTATCAGTGTGGCCATGTGGAGAAGACCACTATCAGTGTGGTCATGTGGAGAAGACCTCTAGAAGTCTGGTCATGTGGAGAAGACTACTAGAAGTCTGGTCATGTGGAGAAGACCACTATCAGTCTGGTCATATGGAGAAGACCACTATCAGTCTGGCCATGTGGAGAAAACCACTAGAAGTCTGGCCATGTGGAGAAGACCACTATCAGTGTGGTCGCGTGGAGAAGACCACTATCAGTCTGGCCATGTGGAGAAGACCACTGTAAGTCTGGCCATGTGGAGAAGACCACTATCAGCCTGGCCATGTGGAGAAGACCACTATCAGTCTGGTCTTGTGAAGAAGACCACTAGAAATCTGGCCATGTGGAGAAGACCACTAGAATTCTGGTCATGTGGAGAAGACCACTATAATTCTGGTCATATGGAGAAAACCACTATCAGTCTGGCCATGTGGAGAAGACCACTATCAGTGTGGCCATGTGGAGAAGACCACTATCAGTGTGGCCATGTGGAGAAGACCACTATCAGTCTGGTCATGTGGAGAAGACCACTAGAAGTCTGGTCATGTGGAGAAGACCACTATCAGTCTGGTCATGTGGAGAAGACCACTATCAGTCTGGTCATGTGGAGAAGACCACTATCAGTCTGGTCATGTGGAGAAGACCACTAGAAGTCTGGTCATGTGGAGAAGACCACTAGAAGTCTGGTCATGTGGAGAAGACCACTATCAGCCTGGCCATGTGGAGAAATGCGGCTATAGTGGGTGGTAACTTACTGGTTTGGTCTGGGCCAGCATGAGGGTTAAAGTTTATCCTGTGTCGGTGAATGTAGATATTAAGTTTGAGAATCTGAGCAATACAATGTGTTTTATACAGCTGCAAACACCACAAGGAAAGAGCCGCTTAATCAATTATATAATCATTATCCAGATTACTGAGGATATCAGACTTCTAGAATGTTGTCACTGATGAGAATGAATCCCCAAATCTATTGACATTCAGAATTGACTTGGTTAGAATGGCCTATTTATTGCCTTAACTCCCTTATCTTACCTTGTTTGCACTCACTGTATATAGACTTTTTGTTTTCTTTTTTTCTACTGTATTATTGACTATGTTTTGTTTATTCCATGTGTAACTCTGTGTTGTTGTATGTGTCGAATTGCTATGCTTTATCTTGGCCAGGTCGCAGTTGTAAATGAGAACTTGTTCTCAACTGGCCTACCTGGTTAAATAAAGGTGAAATAAAAATAAATCAATAAAAGACATCCAGTCTGTATTGTAGTTTCATGACCAGAGACAAAACTTCAGAGGCACAGTATTTATTTATTCAGAGTGGTACATGCATTCACACAGTCTTGATCTATAGGATACTTCCCACTATGTGATTAATATGTCAAGTGATTCCGAAATGTCAAGTGATACCGATATGATATGTCAAGTGATACCGATATGATATGTCAATTGATACCGATATGTCAAGTGATACCGATATGTCAAGTGATACCGATATGTCAAGTGATACCGATATGTCAAGTGATACCGATATGTCCAGTGATACCGAAATGTCAAGTGATACCAATATGTGATACCGCCTTCGTGAAGACCGTCCCTACTGGCACCAGGATCCCCGGTCAGTTCAACATCCCTGGAAGAGACACTTGCTTCTTCGTTGTCGTGGACCACCAAAGCCCCCATCACCATCCTAGTCCAGCGTGACGACCTCTGGCAGAGTCATAATGCCGGACTGGAGTTATTCAAGGAACACGTGCTCCCAAAGGTGGCAACAGTGAACAGTACACATCTTGTAAATAGTTTATTCCACATAGTCCACACACACACACACACACACACACACACACACACACACACACACACACACACACACACGCACACACACACACACACACACACACACACTAGGTTCCCAGAATAGGTTATATTACATACAAGGTTTGCTCAAAGCAGCCACCTAAAGTAATGTAGTTAACTTTATCACGGGCGCATTGAGAATGTATATCTGTGATGTTCAAATGATGTCTTACTTGCTGAAGGCCCCGGTTATTCCTGCCTATACCTAAGTTCAATCACAAAGGCTGGTCTGCTCCTTTTCTGGTAAATGCAACTGCCATGTTTCTTTCCCAATAGAAAAGGGCAGCTGCCTGATCATTTCCAGTATTTACGTTTTCCGTTGAGCTCATTTTGCTGTTATACCAGGTCATTTACAAATGTAACAGCACAGCATCATGCCACTTGTACTCAAACTATTAATTAGCCAGGTGAATTTGAAGATATATCTGCACAGTATGTTTGCTAACTAACTAACTAACTAACTAACTAACTAACTAACTAACTAACTAACTAACTAACTAGCCAGCCAGTTTAAGACAAAGCAAAGCAACATCTAAGCAAAAGGCAACCTGCTATCCCCGGCACCTGTCGTCATCCCTGGTGCCTGGAAGTTCAACGTTACCATTGAACTCTAAATAAGTAGAGTTGGACACACACTACTAACTAACTAGAGAGAGAGAGCAAGAGAACATCAAAGGATGGGAGAGGCATCAGCTACAGCAGATCCTCTTGCTGAGGGTGATGTAGATCACGTGTTGCTTCCGCAGGTCAAGCCTCATGTCTAAAACATGGGAGAAAATTGGGGACAAAGTCCATTTCGATGCAATTTACAAATTCAATGTTTTACACAATATTGTATCATATTTGATGAGTTACTGACCTGTTCATCCACTACCTTTTATGGTAAATACAAGTGTAACAACGTGCAAATAGTTGAAGAAAACTATAAAGAAAGAAAATAAATAGACAGAGTTTGTATTTACAAAGATGTTCGTTCTTCACTGGTTACCCTTGCCTTGTGGAAACAGGTCACACATATTGATGCTGTGATGGCACACTGCAGTATTTCACCTAATAGATATGGGAGTTTATCAAGATTGGATTTGTTTTCAAATTCTTTGTGAGTTTGTAATCTGTGGGCAGTATGTGTCTCTAATATAGTCATGCTCTCTCTGTCTGTCTCTTTCTCCCTCTCTCTCTGAGATAATATAATATCTCATCAGTTATAATCTAATCTTGCAAGGTTTCTATTTCTGTCAGAGAAAGTTTGTGGTCAGGTGCTCTGTGAAGAGACAGACGGGATGTTTTTGCTCTTTAAAAAAGTTTTAGGTTTACATAAAAAATGTTTCCTTCTTCATTGCCGTATGCGCTTCTATTCCATTCTAATCCACTCATCTACCTTGGCTGAAGAAAACGGTCCCACAACTCAAGCCAGAAAGATATCCTAACATAACCAACCATTTCTTTTTCATTAGGAGGAAACCATTCCAAAGGAAACGGAAGAAAGTCCATTGATGAGCTGCTAGACTACGTTGTTCAGACACTTCAAGACACTTTTCAGACAGTTTACATGCCAACTACCACAGCCGTTGTTGTCATGGAAGGGACCCACAGCACCTTGCGTCTGTACCAAACCATCAGGGAGAGGAGCTCTGTGAGGCCGTTCATCCTCACCCCCACCCCTATCCAAAGGGGCCCCGGATCCTCCCTCCACAAGACCGCCTCTCTTAGGGCTCAACCAATCATTTCCCACCATCCAACGGAGGAGGGGCCAGTTGAGACAGTGCAGTGGGATCAGTCAGGAGAACTTGGGTTTAAAAAACAGAAACAGAGTTTTGTGGAGGACAGCAAGGCGGATGGTTTAGGATCATCATCAGACTCTGAGCTCCACTGGTTGGCTGACCTCCACCTGCTACCTCTCTGTTCGGAGTGTAAGGCCAGGGTCGGGATGGGGAACCAGGGAGGTAAGCTCAGGCACCTGGGCTCAGAGGAGAGCCAAGATGGTTGCTCACCCAGATTACCACCAGACCCCCAGGCGACCAGGAGAAGGAGGACTGGGGGGATGAACGGCACCAGTAGCCTCCAGCACACCCTCACCCGGTCCCCTGGGACCCCACGGACAGCAGGGAGCTCCAAGAGAATGAGGCTGAAGAGGTTGTGGAAGATGAGTGCTCGCCCAGCCGAGGAGACGCTTCAGTGGGGTGCAGTGGAGTCGAGTCCAGCCTATCCTTCTGATGGTGTCTCCAACTCTAATTTCACAGAGAGGAGGAATACAGTCATGAGAGGAGGAGAAAAGGAGAAGTTGGACTCCGTCCAGGGAGGCAGAGAGAGGGAGAAATATTCTAAGAGTCCAACTATGACACAGGAAGCAAAGAGGCCATGCACCGTACCCTCCAGCGCTGTTCTGGATTCCCTCAGGGGGGTTCTACTCTCTGAGAACCACTCTTGTTCTCTGAACAAAGTTCTCCCATTTGAGTACCACTACAGTTCTCTCACGCCCCGAGAAGTTGTAACTCTGAAAGAAGAGTCTGTTCACATTGACTCAGATACGGAGCTCTCCGAGTACGACAACGAATTCTGTAACATCTCTCCCTTCCCATCTAAACCTCAAGAGGTAGAGGATGCCCAGGACAGCACCAGGCAGTCTCCAGAGGGGGGGTCCAACCAGGCCCTGAGCCCCAGCCAGGAGGGAGGCAGAGCAGAGAAGGGGTGGAGGATGGAGATGAAGAGGAAGGAAGCAGCCTGGAGGGTGATGGAGAAGATCGAGGAGGTGGAGGGGATCATACGGAGGGTCAGTCTAACCAGCGCTGACTGGATCAAAGAAGGGAGAGAGGGGAGTGTTTTTGATCTATTTACCTCTACGCCAGATGTGTCTGAAGAGGAGTCAGTGTCCGAGACCAAACCTGAATCCTCTTTCCAGCTCCAGCCAGAGCTCCAAGATTGGGGGACTACTCTGGAAGATTCTCTCCCAGCTGAGGAGATTCATGCCCTGGGTGAGGCGTTGAGCCAGAGCCTGCGGAGAGCCCTGAGGATGGAGGGTCTTGGGGAAGACGAGGACTGGGAGGCAGTGAGGTGTAGAGAAACAACCTGGAACTTCAACTTAGAGCAAACCTCTCCAGAATTGTCATGGGATCCCATCGACCTCTCCAACGGCAACACCATGACCTTTGACCCTATGAGAGAATGGAAGCGTCCCTCCTCGCCCTCTCTCTTGGACAACTCGTCCCTAAGGACCTCCAGTAGTTTTAACAGCATGTCCCCTATGATGTCCCCCATCCTGTCTCCTCTGTCCTCCCTATTGTCCAGCCCCCGGCTCATTCGCCGTCCCCTGCCTCGGTCCCTCTCCCAGCCTGTTGAGGAGATGAGCGAGGGAAGAAGAATGAGAGATGAGGAAGGTCAGAGAGGGACGAAGAACTCGGCACCAGGCCATCTTGTCCTGCAGGGTGGGAGTTGTAATAGAGGTGACAACAGTGACGTTAAGGTCAACAGAGGACAGGTAGGGGACAAAAAGGGAACCAGGAAGCGAGTAGCATGGCTGGATCTGAGGCTGAATGAGCAGAACCAGAATGACGGTCAGAGAAAAGGAGACTCCAGTTGGGCTGAGCCCGGTATTTCCAGTTTGTCCACTGTGCTGTCTTCAGGTGAGTGGTCACCTTATTCAATTCATCATGTCCAAATTATAACAAGAGAAATAAGCTTACAGAAGGGGGAAAAGACACTGCGTAGAAGTAAGACACGTTCTGTTACGTAACTCATATCCAGTGTTTTTGTCTTTGAGGATGTATACTGAACTGCACAGGTTAATTGACCCTTACAAAGTAGAAGTTGTTTCTCTCCGACAGACCAGACCAGACCGACAGACACACAGACAGACAGACAGACACACAGACAGACACACAGACAGGACAGACAGACACACATACAGGACAGACAGGACAGACAGACAGACAGGACAGACAGACAGGACAGATAGATAGGGGTGAATAGGTTCTGACAGTCAGGTTTACACATCGCTTAGTGATCTGCTGTTTCTGCCTCAACCACTCTGCATTCTCTATAGTCAGGTGACTGTTATGGGCCAAGGCTTCTCAGCAGGGCTCTGACACACAAACGTCTCTGACACACACACACACACACACACACACACACACACACACACACACGGATGCTGGGCCTTTTTTACTTTCCAATTTATCACACTCCCTTTTAGGCCGTTAACTCTCATCAACCAGCATGGAGCCATCATTTTCAGAGTACAGGTGTAGGATCCTAATTTGATGCAGGAAATGTTAAACTTGCAGTGTATTTGAGGTTTTAAAAATGCTTCTGAAGTTTGTAATTTCCACTTTGAAATTTCAGACTTGATTTTCCCTTTTTTGTATCAAATTTTAAAAAATCCATTAATTATAATCCACATAATAATTCACATTTCCTGTTGCTGCAGGATTATTTTCCTGTTGTATCAAACTGTCTCAAATTAAGATCCTACATCTGTACCATCAATCCTCTCTACCCATGTTTAGTGTACCAGAAGTGTGTGTGTGTGTGTGTGTGTATTTGTGCGTGTGAGTGCGTGAGTGCGTGTGTTCAAGCATGGGGTCAGTGGGCACCTGACAGCAGCTCTCTCTGGAGGCCATGATAGAATGTGCAGTGAGCAAAGTCAATCCAAGGTTCAGGATTAAAGACTAGTGTTTGTGTGAACAAAAAAAGCTGAGGTATTTTCAAATGGGAAGGAACAGTCAGGAGTGCAATCTAGGGTTAATCAGCATGGTTCAGTGTGGTTGTGCCGGAGCTTCAAGGTCTTATAGGTATAGTTAGGGTTAGGTATAGTTAGGGTTAGGTATAGTTAGGGTTAGGGTTAGGTAGAGTTAGGGTTAGGTATAGTTAGGGTTAGGGTTAGGTATAGTTAGGGTTAGGTATAGTTAGGGTTAGGTGTAGTTAGGTATAGTTAGGGTTAGGTATAGTTAGGTATAGGTATAGTTAGGGTTAGGTATAGTTAGGGTTAGGTGTAGTTAGGTATAGGTATAGTTAGGGTTAGGTATAGTTAGGGTTAGTATAGTTAGGTATAGGTATAGTTAGGGTTAGGGTTAGGTATAGTTAGGGTTAGGTATAGTTAGAGTTAGGTATAGTTAGGTATAGTTAGGGTTAGGTATAGTTAGGTATAGGTATAGTTAGGTATAGGTATAGTTAGGTATAGTTAGGTATAGGTATAGTTAGGTATAGGTATAGTTAGGTATAGTTAGGGTTAGGTATAGTTAGGGTTAGGTATAGTTAGGGTTAGTATAGTTAGGTATAGGTATAGTTAGGGTTAGGGTTAGGTATAGTTAGGGTTAGGTATAGTTAGGGTTAGGTTTAGGTATAGTTAGGGTTAGGTATAGTTAGGGTTAGGTATAGTTAGAGTTAGGTATAGTTAGGTATAGTTAGGGTTAGGTATAGTTAGGTATAGGTATAGTTAGGTATAGGTATAGTTAGGTATAGGTATAGTTAGGGTTAGGTAAAGGTATAGTTAGGGTTAGGGTTAGGTATGGGTTAGGGTTAGGTATAGTTAGGGTTAGGTATAGTTAGGGTTAGGTATAGTTGGATATAGGTATAGTTAGGGTTAGGTATAGTTAGGATTAGGTATAGTTAGGGTTAGGTATAGTTAGGGTTGGTATAGTTAGGGTTAGTATAGTTTGGGTTAGGTATAGTTAGGTATAGGTATAGTTAGGGTTAGGTATAGTTAGGGTTAGGTGTAGTTAGGTATAGGTATAGTTAGGGTTAGGTATAGTTAGGGTTAGGTGTAGTTAGGTATAGGTATAGTTAGGGTTAGGTATAGTTAGGGTTAGGTATAGTTAGGGTTAGGTATAGTTAGAGTTAGGTATAGTTAGGTATAGTTAGGGTTAGGTATAGTTAGGTATAGGTATAGTTAGGTATAGGTATAGTTAGGGTTAGGTATAGCTAGGGTTAGGGTTAGGTATAGTTAGGTATAGGTATAGTTAGGTATAGGTATAGTTAGGTATAGGTATAGTTAGGTATAGGTATAGGTATAGTTAGGTATAGGTATAGTTAGGGTTAGGTATAGCTAGGGTTAGGGTTAGGTATAGTTAGGTATAGGTATAGTTAGGTATAGGTATAGTTAGGTATAGGTATAGTTAGGTATAGGTATAGGTATAGTTAGGTATAGGTATAGTTAGGTATAGGTATAGTTAGGTATAGGTATAGTTAGGTATAGGTATAGTTAGGGTTAGGTTTAGTTAGGTATAGTTAGGTATAGGTATAGTTAGGGTTAGGTATAGTTAGGGTTAGGTATAGCTAGGGTTAGGGTTAGGTATAGTTAGGTATAGGTATAGTTAGGTATAGGTATAGTTATGTATAGGTATAGGTATAGTTAGGTATAGGTATAGTTAGGTATAGGTATAGTTAGGTATAGGTATAGTTAGGTATAGGTATAGTTAGGGTTAGGTAAAGGTATAGTTAGGGTTAGGGTTAGGTATGGGTTAGGGTTAGGTATAGTTAGGGTTAGGTATAGTTAGGGTTAGGTATAGTTGGGTATAGGTATAGTTAGGGTTAGGTATAGTTAGGATTAGGTATAGTTAGGGTTAGGTATAGTTAGGGTTGGTATAGTTAGGGTTAGTATAGTTTGGGTTAGGTATAGTTAGGTATAGGTATAGTTAGGGTTAGGTATAGTTAGGGTTAGGTGTAGTTAGGTATAGGTATAGTTAGGGTTAGGTATAGTTAGGGTTAGGTGTAGTTAGGTATAGGTATAGTTAGGGTTAGGGTTAGGTATAGTTAGGGTTAGGTATAGTTAGGGTTAGGTATAGTTAGAGTTAGGTATAGTTAGGGTTAGGTATAGTTAGGTATAGGTATAGTTAGGTATAGGTATAGTTAGGTATAGGTATAGTTAGGGTTAGGTATAGCTAGGGTTAGGGTTAGGTATAGTTAGGTATAGGTATAGTTAGGTATAGGTATAGTTAGGTATAGGTATAGTTAGGTATAGGTATAGGTATAGTTAGGTATAGGTATAGTTAGGGTTAGGTATAGCTAGGGTTAGGGTTAGGTATAGTTAGGTATAGGTATAGTTAGGTATAGGTATAGTTAGGTATAGGTATAGTTAGGTATAGGTATAGGTATAGTTAGGTATAGGTATAGTTAGGTATAGGTATAGTTAGGTATAGGTATAGTTAGGGTTAGGTTTAGTTAGGTATAGTTAGGTATAGGTATAGTTAGGGTTAGGTATAGTTAGGGTTAGGTATAGCTAGGGTTAGGGTTAGGTATAGTTAGGTATAGGTATAGTTAGGTATAGGTATAGTTATCAAAGGCCAGGTGTCCAATGGTGGTAACAGTAATAAAATGGTCATTACAACCCAAAGTTTGAAATAAACTCCAATGGCGAACGTTTATAAAGGTGGAAGAATTCAGATATGATGTAATTGTTTTAGCGCTATCCCCTGAGTTATTAAAAAAAAACATTGCCGGCATATTGAAGCTAAAATTGGGATCATGTAGACTCTGCTAATGACCATACAAAAACAAAATGGAATGGAGAGAAATGTACAATATGGAGAACTTAGCAAAACAATAAGTGCATTGTGGGCCACCATCTTTATGCAATGGAGTGAATTACAGTTTTTTTGCACAAGAGGTGGTTACTGGTAACGGCATCTTCTGTTCGCGCGTGTGAAAACTAACAGAACCACAGGGCCAAAGTAGCAGCTGTCGATCTACACTGACTATACAAAACATTAAGAACACTTGCTCTTGACCAGGTGAAAGCTATGATCCCTTATTGAGGTCTCTTGTTAAATCCACTTCAATCAGTGCCGATGAAGGGGTGGAGAGGTTAAAGGTTAAAGAAGGATTATTATGCCTTGATACAATTGAGAGATGGATTGTGTGTCATTCAGAGGTGAATGGGAAATACAAAAGACGTAAGTACCATTGTACAGGGTATGGTAGCAGGTAGCAGGTGTCAGGCACACCGGTTTGTGTCAAGAACTGCAAACCTGCTGGTTTTTCCACGCTCAATACTTTCCCGTGTGTATCAAGAATGGTCCACCACCCAAAGAACAACCAGCCAACTTGACACAACCGTGGGAAGCATTAGAGTCAACATGGTTCAGCGTCTCTGTAGAATGCTTTTGACACCCTGTAGAGACGAATTGAGGATGTTATCTCTTTATCTCTCTGTGTCTCTCTTTGCCTCTTTGGCTGGGCGATGCCTATTGAATAACAGCAATGTGCAGACGAGCCGTCTGGTGAATTTGGCTCCCACATGGCCATTGGCCACACCCACACCCACGATGTAGCTGACCAATTAACACAGTGTCCATCACCCTGGTACTCCTGCCAACCAGACGTCTTCATCCAGACAGCCTCACCACCTCTGTTATCTGCCTGGCACATACATACACTATATTTATACAAAAGTATGTGGACACCCCTTCTAATTAGTGGATTCGGCTATTTCAGCCACAACTGTTGCTGACAGGTGTATAAAATCGAGCACACAGTCACGTCATAGGATGCCACCTTTCCAACAGGCCCTGCTAGAGCTGCCCCGATCAACTGTAAGTGCTGTTATTGTGAGGTGGAAATGTCTAGGAGCAACAACGGCTCAGCCGTGAAGTGGTAGACCACACAAGCTCACAGAATGGGATCGCCGAGCGCTGAAGTGCGCAGAACGTAAAAATAGTCTGTCCTCGGTTGCAACACTCACTACCGAGCTCCAAACTGCCTCTGGAAACAACGTCAGCACAAGAACTGTTTGTCAGGAAAAAGGTTTCCATGGCTGAGCAGCTGCACACGAGCCTAAGATCACCATGCACAATGCCAAGCGTCAGCTGGAGTGGTGTAAAGCTCGCTGCCATTAGACTCTGGAGCAGTGGAAACGTGTTCTCTGGAGTGATAAATCACGCTTCACCATCTGGCAGTCCGATGGACCAATCTGGGTTTGGAGAATGCCAGGAGAACACTACCTGCCCCAATGCATAGAGCCAACTGTAAAGTTTGGTGGAGGAGGAATAATGGTCTGGGGCTGTTTTTCCATGGATCGGGCTAGGCCCCTTAGCTCTAGTGAAGGGGATTCGTAATGCTACAGCATACAATGACATTATAGATACTTCTGTGCTTCCAACTTTGTGGCAACAGTTTGGGGAAGGTCCTCTCCAGTTTCAGCATGACAAAGCCCCTGTGCTCAAAACGTGGTCTATACAGAAATGATTGTCGAGAACGGTGTGGAAGAAGTTGTCTGGCCTGCAAAGAGCCCTGACCTCAACCCCATCAAACACCTTTAGGATTAATTGAAACGCCGACTGCAAGCCAGGACTAATCACCCAATATCAGTGCCCGATCTCACTAATGCTCTTGTGGTCCCCACAGCAATGTTACAACATCTAGTGGAAAGCCTTCCCAGAAGAGTGGGATGCCCATAATTTTGGAATGAGATGTTCGATGAGCAGGTGTCCACAAACTTTTGGTCAAGTAGTGTATCGCAGTCATTCACATCTCATTACAGGTTAACATGAAGGACATGAGCTGATTTGACTTGTGATTACAGTTCCATGCTGTTATATGGGCTGGGGCTACCAGTGGGGTAAAGTAAAAAATACTTTAAAGTACTACTGAAGTAGTGTTTTTTGAGTATCTGTACTTCACTACTTATATTTTTGACAACTTTTACTTTTACTTCACTACATTCCGAAAGAAAATCATATAATTTTTACTCCATACATTTTTCCTGACACCCAAAAGTAAATTTGTTATGCTTAGCAGGGGAGGAAAATGGTCCAATTCACGCACTTATCAAGAGAACATCCCTGGTCATCCCTACTGCCTCTGATCTGGAGGACTCACTAAACAGAGAACATCCCTGGTCATCCCTACTGTCTCTGATCTGGTGGACTCACTAAACAGAGAACATCCCTGGTCATCCCTACTGCCTGATCTGGCAGACTCACTAAACAGAGAACATCCCTGGTCATCCCTACTGCCTGATCTGGCAGACTCACTAAACAGAGAACATCCCTGGTCATCCCTACTGTCTCTGATCTGGTGGACTCACTAAACAGAGAACATTCCTGGTCATCCCTACTGCCTGATCTGGCAGACTCACTAAACAGAGAACATCCCTGGTCATCCCTACTGCCTGATCTGGCAGACTCACTAAACAGAGAACATCCCTGGTCATCCCTACTGTCTCTGATCTGGTGGACTCACTAAACAGAGAACATTCCTGGTCATCCCTACTGCCTGATCTGGCAGACTCACTAAACAGAGAACAACCCTGGTCATCCCTACTGCCTGATCTGGCAGACTCACTAAACAGAGAACATCCCTGGTCATCCCTACTGCCTCTGATCTGGAGGACTCACTAAACAGAGAACATCCCTGGTCATCCCTACTGCCTGATCTGGCAGACTCACTAAACAGAGAACATCCCTGGTCATCCCTACTGCCTCTGATCTGGAGGACTCACTAAACAGAGAACATCCCTGGTCATCCCTACTGTCTCTGATCTGGTGGACTCACTAAACAGAGAACATCCCTGGTCATCCCTACTGCCTGATCTGGCAGACTCACTAAACAGAGAACATCCCTGGTCATCCCTACTGCCTGATCTGGCAGACTCACTAAACAGAGAACATCCCTGGTCATCCCTACTGTCTCTGATCTGGTGGACTCACTAAACAGAGAACATCCCTGGTCATCCCTACTGCCTGATCTGGCAGACTCACTAAACAGAGAACAACCCTGGTCATCCCTACTGCCTGATCTGGCAGACTCACTAAACAGAGAACATCCCTGGTCATCCCTACTGCCTCTGATCTGGAGGACGCACTAAACAGAGAACATCCCTGGTCATCCCTACTGCCTGATCTGGCAGACTCACTAAACAGAGAACATCCCTGGTCATCCCTACTGCCTGATCTGGCAGACTCACTAAACAGAGAACATCCCTGGTCATCCCTACTGTCTCTGATCTGGTGGACTCACATAACAGAGAACATCCCTGGTCATCCGTACTGTCTCTGATCTGGTGGACTCACATAACAGAGAACATCCCTGGTCATCCCTACTGTGTCTGATCTGGTGGACTCACATAACAGAGAACATCCCTGGTCATCCCTACTGTCTCTGATCTGGTGGACTCACATAACAGAGAACATCCCTGGTCATCCCTACTGCCTCTGATCTGGAGGACTCACTAAACAGAGAACATCCCTGGTCATCCCTACTGCCTGATCTGGCAGACTCACTAAACAGAGAACATCCCTGGTCATCCCTACTGTCTCTGATCTGGTGGACTCACATAACAGAGAACATCCCTGGTCATCCCTACTGTCTCTGATCTGGCAGACTCACTAAACAGAGAACATCCCTGGTCATCCCTACTGTCTCTGATCTGGCAGACTCACTAAACAGAGAACATCCCTGGTCATCCCTACTGCCTCTGATCTGGTGGACTCACTAAACAGAGAACATCCCTGGTCATCCCTACTGTCTCTGATCTGGCAGACTCACTAAACAGAGAACATCCCTGGTCATCCCTACTGCCTCTGATCTGGAGGACTCACTAAACAGAGAACATCCCTGGTCATCCCTACTGCCTCTGATCTGGAGGACTCACTAAACAGAGAACATCCCTGGTCATCCCTACTGCCTCTGATCTGGTGGACTCACTAAACAGAGAACATCCCTGGTCATCCCTACTGTCTCTGATCTGGCAGACTCACTAAACAGAGAACATCCCTGGTCATCCCTACTGCCTCTGATCTGGAGGACTCACTAAACAGAGAACATCCCTGGTCATCCCTACTGTCGCTGATATGGTGGACTCACTAAACAGAGAACATCCCTGGTCATCCCTACTGCCTGATCTGGCAGATTCGCTAAACACAAATGCTTTATTAGTAAATGATGTGTGCCACTGGCCAACCATTAAAAAAATTTAAAAAATTAAAAAAACATTGGTGTGCGAAATTACATTTACTTTTCATACTTAAGTACATTTAAAACCAAATACCTTTAGACTTCTACTTAAGTAGAATTTTACTGGGTGACTTTCACTTTTACTTGAGTCATTTTCTATTAAGGCATCTTTACTTTTACTCAAGTATGACAATTGAGTAGTTTTTGCACCACTGGGTTGATGTTCAAAAGGTCATGAAGAACTCATGTCATGGCTGAGAATGGCAGCAATTCCACTTCTAATTCTGAAGGTGGCGCCACAGCTTAACTTTTAATACAGAACCATACAGTATTGTGAGTGCTGTAGTGCCCTGGTTACTACGCTCAGTCAGAAATAATTTGTATGAATTATTTTGCATTAGGAAATGCATTAGGAAACTTAGGGAAAGATATGGCCTTACAGAAGGTTGAAGTATTAACTGGTGATGTCAACCTTGGCCAATTAGCATTACTGTAGTAGAACTGGACTTGTTAAGCACATTACACAATACCAACTTCTACCTTGCTTAAGAGGAATGGTTTCTATGATGGGTTTTCCATTCATTCATTGAATTTCAAGACATTTCCTGAATTGACTGAATTTAAAATGAAATGTACCCCAAATATACACTTCTACCAACTCTGATGTTCCGGTTGTCTCTTCTCTTTAGACGAGTCACTGAGGAGACAGGAGGAGATCTGGCAGAGAGACGAGTCCCTGAGGAGACAGGAGGACATCTGGAAGAGAGACGAGTCCCTGAGGAGACAGTCCCTGAGGAGACAGGAGGAGATCTGGCAGAGAGATGAGTCCCTGAAGAGACAGGGGGACATCTGGCAAAGAGACGAGTCACTGGGGAGACAGGAGGAGATCTGGCAGAGAGATGAGTCCCTGGGGAGACAGGAGGAGATCTGGCAGAGAGACGAGTCCCTGAGGAGACAGGAGGACATCTGGCACAGAGAGGTGGAAGAGTCTCTGTCCTACTGCCGGCCTCTCTCCCGCCCCAAACACGTCGACTTCCTCAGGATCACACCTCTGGAAGATGACATCACCAGCGACTCACCTTTCTCCCCACTGCGAGTGAGTGTCAATGATGTGGTAGATATTACCCCTCTTGATTTTTTTTTTAACCTTTATTTAACCAGGCAAGTTAAAGAACAAATTCTTATTTTCAATGACGGCCTAGGAACAGTGGGTTAACTGCCTGTTCAGGGGTAGAACGACAGATTTGTACCTTGTCAGCTCTAACCACTAGGCTACCCTGCCGCCCCACATTGTTTTAGGGACACAGATGCCAAAAGCTAACATATGAAGAAGTTTATTTCCAAAACGCTATATCCACCAATTTTTCACATTTGTGTTTTTTTTTTATCAGAAATGATTGATTAACTCAAAACATATTAACTCTAAGTAGTTATAGACCTATAGGTATATTCCCTCACTTTGGCTGGTGCACATTCTGCATCTGCGATGTTCCATATCGCAAAGCCATATCAAATATCTTGGTTGTAAAATAGTTTCTATTGAGCTGAATATTGACAGTACTTACAGAAAGATGAGATCCTCTTCTCTTAGACAGGGTTCATATGGACGAAGCTTTCAAAGCTGTGTTTTTCCCGCAATTGCGTTTTGAAATGTTTTTCTTTCTTCTCTTGAGCACATTGGGGTAGAGGAGAGTGGCTGGCTCATCCCAGCACCAGGCCCCAGCGAAACAGACAGAGGGGTTGGGCAGACACTTTCATTACAGGAATCATGAAGATAATGCACTTAACTGTTTGACCAAATCATGGTCTTAACTGCCCCAAAAAAAGGAAGGTTTGATTGAGGTGACAATGTGCTCTGACTGTGTTTATAGGCACCCTGTGTGTCAATTTCCAACAGCCAACCCAATCCAAATTGTCCAGCCCATATGGCATTTGCCAGAATTGCCAGATGGCCAATCGGCCCCCCGATCTCATATAAAACATTTTTTTTTTAAATCAGATATTGATATCACAAATGTATGACTTGTATCGTTATTTATTAAAGTTATTTGTTACATTAGACTGTGTAAAACCTATTAGTACTACTTATTTCCCAGAGAGTGTGGCGGACTCTCAGACCATGAGAAACCAAATTCTCTGGTCTGATTAAACCAAGATTTAACATTTTGGCCTGAATGCCAAGCGTCACATCTGGAGCACCATCCCTAAGGTGAAGCATGGTAGTGGCAGTATCATGCTGTGGTGATGTTTTTCAGCAGGAGAGACTGGGAGACTAGTCAGGATCAACGGAAAGATGAATAGAGCAAAATACAGAGAGATCCTTCATGAAAACCTGCTCCATAGCGCTCAGGACCTCAGACTGGGGCGAAGGTTCACATTCCAACAGGACAACGCCCCTAAGCACATAGCCAAGACAATGCAGGAGTGGCTTCGGGACAAGCCTCTGAATGTCCTTGAGTGGCCCAGCCAGAGCCCCGACTTGAACCCGATCGAACATCTCTGGAGAGACCTGAAAATAGCTGTTCAGCGACGCTCCCCATCCAACCTGACAGAGCTTGAGAGGATCTGCAGAGAAGAATGGGTGAAACTCCCCAAATACAGGTGTGCCAAGCTTGTAGCGTCATCCCCAAGAAGACTTGAGGCTGTAAATTTCTAAAACGTTCAAAAAATTTCTAAAAACCTGTTTTTGATTTGTCGTGATGCTGTATTGTGTGTAGATTGATGAGGGGAAATAACAATTGAATCAAATTTTAGAACCTTATTCTATTCATCAATCTACACACAATGCGGCATCACGACAAATCAAAAAACAGGTTTTTAGAATTTTTTTAGGTTAGGCTGTAACGTAACAAAATGTGAATAAAGGGGGGCCTCCCGGGTGGCGCAGTGGTTAAGGGCGCTGTACTGCAGCGCCAGCTCGCGCCCAGGCTCTGTCGTAACCGGCCGCGACCGGGAGGTCCATGGGGCGACGCACAATTGGCCTAGCCCGGGATAGGGAGGGCTTGGTCGGTAGGGGCGTCCTTGTCTCATCGCGCACCAGCGACTCCTGTGGCGGGCTGGGCGCAGTGTACGCTAACCAAGGTGGCCAGGTGCACGGTGTTTCCTCCGGCGCATTGGTGCGGCTGGCTTCCGGGTTGGATGTGCCGAGCCCGTACGGGAGTTGTAGCGATGAGACAAGATAGTAGCTACTACAACAATTGGATACTATGAAATTGGGGAGAAAAAGGGGTCAAATTCAAAAAAATAAAAATAATAATAATGTGAATAAAGGGATGGGATCTGAATACTTTCCTAATGTCTGACATGTCTGTCATTGAACAACCTCATGATTAGATGTTAAACAATAAAATATAACTTTACAACATTTCTAAAAATGAATATTTAGCGTTTTGGAAAGAAACTCTTCGTATGTGGTGAGTGATAGTAACTATTAGTAATGGAAATCCTATTACATCTAAAAGGGATTTATTTCATTAGAATTATTTATGTATTATTTTAGGTGATGTGTGTGAACTAACGAGATCAAATCAAATGTATTTATATAGCCCTTCGTACATCAGCTGATATCTCAAAGTGCTGTACAGAAACCCAGCCTAAAACCCCCAAACAGCAAGCAATGCAGGTGTAGAAGCACGGTGGCTAGGAACAACTCCCTAGAAAGGCCAAAACCTAGGAAGAAACCTAGAGAGGAACCAGGCTATGAGAGATAGAACTCATTAACCGCACCACCGATGAATAGTTGGTGTGTGTGTGTGGATTTCTGCTAGCCACCAGCTATCTTTTCTAGCAGCTACCCAATGACAGGCGCCTGGTCTGACTGTTTAAGCAGGGCGGGGTGTTGTTGGCCTGCTCTATACCGGGCACACCAAGTATCCCAGTTAATCTCTCAATGTCCATGTCTGTTTCTAGAGTAACTAATGATCTTTAAATGCTACGTAATGTGTAGTAGACTACAATGTTTGTTAGGTTTGGAGTTTTGCTGGTTATTAAAACAGCCTGAAAATCTGCACCAAGATTTTAGCAATAGTCAAAGATCTACTAACACACACACACCGTGTGACTCATCAACTTTGAACCATAAAACCTCTTTCCTTCCATTTTAATCCCTTATGACTAAGGTAGCTTAGTGGTTAACAGTGTTGGACCAACAACCAAAAGGTTATTGATACGAATCACAGAGATGATCTGCAATCTGCTAAATGACTAAAATGTCATTTAAAGCCTAATCATCAGCAGTACTGCAGTCTGGGTTAGGCAGCAGCCTTAGAGACTATACTGTAAGTCTCAACCCAAGTTATATACTTGACACTGTATGAATTTGGCCTGTAAATACACCATGTGGCGATAGCATGACAAATCAAACAAGTATGAGAAGTGAAATGTATAGAGTCATGGAAACTAGGTGCTTTTTCCAAGCACAAAGGACAACTATTACATTTTGGACGTTCTTATCCAGAGTGACTTACGTGAGCGATTAGACTGTGTGTGTCTTGCGCAAGTGCACAACATATACATTTTTCACCTTGTCATCTCTGGTGTTCAAACCAGCTCCTTTTCGGGTCGCTGACCCAATGCGCTAACCGCTAGGCTACCTTCCCATTCCTACCATAATATAGGTACCTTGTAATTGATTGTGTCTGTTTCACATAGCTCTAAAACGTTTCTGTTCATAACTCCTTTATACCTTTATATTACCATGTAAGAAAACAACAGTAACTTTCTATGTAAATAAGATTGAACAATAAGATTGAACTGACTAAGCAGCTGATTACTGTTGTGTTGGTCAGTCAGTTCACAAGAGAGATTGGAGACCTCCAAATCTACTTTTTTTAATAGGCTACCACTCCTGAGTTTTGGGAGAAGGAATTCTCTCTCTACTTCACAGTCTAATTAAGCTTTGTCGACGAATTGAGGAACAAAGTGGAGGTGTGTTAGATCCAGCCATGCTTGAAGGGGTACAACGGAAGTTGAATAGAATAGCTTACCAGAGTACATATCCTACTCCAGATCCTACTGCATCAACCCTGTTTAACCTACAATCAGTCAGCACGTCAATCTGGGTGTGGTGTTCTGTGTTGTACTGTTGTCTGGGTGGACACCACTCCAAAGGGGAGCTCTTAGGGTGTAGTCTGATTCCCTTAAAACACTGTGGCTACTACTGTTGTGGACAGAGTCTTCAGTGAAGAGGGAAGGAAAGGAGAGGCTGGAGCGTTGGAAGGGGAGGACTGCTAAAGTCTACTGCAGGGAAGGATTGTTTTTTAGTGAGAGAAGGAAGGAGGAGAAGCGTCAGGGTCGGTTGTGGAGGAGAGAACCAGACCAACTGTTTGATACTGTGGCTGCTGCTGACAGACTGTCTTCAGTGAAGAGAGAAGGTAACAAAGCTGGAGAGTTGGATGAGGTCTGCTACAGTCTAGTTGGAGAAAAAGCTAGAGGGTTCTGAACAGAAGACAGGGATCTGAACAGAAGACAGGGATCTGAACAGAAGACATGGATCTGAACAGAAGACAGGGTTCTGAACAGAAGACGGGGATCTGAACAGAAGACAGGGATCTGAACAGAAGACAGGGATCTGAACAGAAGACAGGGATCTGAACAGAAGACGGGGATCTGAACAGAGAAGATGAGACTGGTGATAGAGTTTTTATTAAAGCTAAATGATAGAGCTCATGAATGTGTTGCAAACAATACTGGTAACTCACTGCATGACTAAGTACCACTTCTGGTTATTTTTTCCATGCTGATGTTTCTTCCTCACAAAACATTCTGGTGGCATATGGTATCCCCATCAACACCTTCAGCTTTTGGAACTTTTCAAAGAATATAACTACTCAAACTTCCATCAGCTGTTACAGTGGCTACAAAAAAAGAGAAGAATCAGTTTGAATATTTCTTTTTTTAATAGTTGGATTTAGATGCCTTAGTTATTTTCCTCTGGAGCAGACACAGAATGTGTTTCTGGAGAGGTGTACAGATGTACTGTTTCCTGTCAACACTGAATGGCCACATTGTGTTGGACTAACACAGCATTACCTGGATTAGAGACAGATTCAAGTACATTAAAGTGAACGGTGTGTGGGGCGATCACTGGATCTGCTTTGGAACGGAATCCTATTAGATGTTATGATTTATTTTTTGATGATTTAGACCTGGATAAAGATCTCAAACATGGATGGAGTAAACATGAATGCTAACGGCAACACTGCTGCTGCTCAGGGGAAGGCCTCTTCCAACTCCACCATATTCAACCGCTCCGACCGCTCCGAGTTCCAGCGGCCTGATGTCGAGACGCCGGTCCTGAAGTTCTTCCGGACTCTCTCTGAAGAGACAGACACTTCTCCCGGGAACGTCAACAGCAGTCATGGAACATCTGTTGAAGTCAATGGAAATGAGAGGAGAGCAGGGGTTTCAAGTGCAGTAGGTGTGGTGCAGAAGAATGGAGAATCCACCACCCCCACCACAGTTGTACGGACCAATGAGAGAGAGGAAGTATTTGGAACAGAGGGCTGCAGGGAATTGGAGTCTGTCGATGGGATGCCACAAGGGACTAGCTGTTCTGTGGATTGTGACAGGAATGGAGGTCTGACTCAATGGATTCCAGAAGCACAGAGTGACATCATGGACTTAGAGGAGGAAGATGCAAATGGTAAATATATTGTCCAGTCAAAAGACTACATCGCAGATAAGAAGACCCATTTACAAGGATATGGTGGGTCAACAGACCAATCGGATGGCTGCATTCCAGAAAGGACATCTCACTTACAAGGATATGTGGGGCCAATGGATTCTTTAAAAAATGAACTGAGAGTGTCCATAGACAAACATAGGAACAGTGGAGCATCAGAAGACTGCAGTATGGAGGAGCCTATAGACACAGACACACAGTGTGCCTCAGGCAGCACCAATCAGGACGTAGACACTGACTGTCCCAGTACAGACCAGTCAGAGACAACTGACCAGCAACGTCTGTACAGATCCACAGACAAAATTCATCAAGATATGTTAAAAAGTGATGAAATCACTAACAATGATGACAAATACAACGCAAAGGATGTTCGCAACAACACAGATGAATTTACAGACAAGCACAACATACTGACCTGGTTAACAGACAGTGAAACCAATCCAGCAAGCAGCAGTACACAGGAAACATGTACAGATGATAAGCAAATCCAAGACTTACCAACACCTGATGATGATTTGACCAGAGACCTTGCTAACCCTACTGCAGTAAGAGCTGGTAAACCTCAAGACTTACCGACACCTGATGATGATTTGACCAGAGACCTTGCTAACCCTACTGCAGTAAGAGCTGAGAAACCTCAAGACTTACCAACACCTGATGATGATTTGACCAGAGACCTTGCTAACCCTACTGCAGTAAGAGCTGGTAAACCTCAAGACTTACCGACACCTGATGATGATTTGACCAGAGTCCTTGCTAACCCTACTGCAGTAAGAGCTGAGAAACCTCAAGACTTACCAACACCTGATGATGATTTGACCAGAGACCTTGCTAACCCTACTGCAGTAAGAGCAGGTAAACCTGACACCAGTGGAACACCATCTTCAAACAACACAACTGTGATTCTAACCATGATCAGGACTGAACCTGTTTCTGAGGAGCAGCAGCATACAGTCGCTGAAACAGAGACTGTTGTTGGTACTACAGGACAGACTGAGGTGCCAGGATGTGGGTCTAGCATTGAGGTGAAGGTGAGAGGGGAGACCTACCCACACTCAGATTCAGACAGTATCACTGGGGCAGTAGTGGAGACAGGAGAGACCGATACTGGGAATGACAGGGTGGTGTCTTGTCCCTCTGAAACTATGCTGTCCTCTGAAGTGATAGAGAGAGCACCTGCAGAGGCAAAGTCTACAGCCGGGCCTTCTCACCCAACAAGTCCCCAGGGACCAACCTCAACCCCAGGTCCAACCAGTGGCCCTCCCCCTGGCACCACCTCCATCCGAGCCACCTTCTCCCTCGGTTCCCCGGTGGAGAAGCCCCTCCAGCTGCCTGCCCTCTTCAGTGGTTTGAGGACCCTAAAGAAGGGAGCGGCAGGGTCGGATCAGGACATAGTGGCCCTGATCAAACCACCATCACCATCAGACCTGGGTGTGAACAAGCCTGTGAGGAGAGAGCAGAAGACGGTTCGCAGGAGGCAGGGGACTTTCTTGGACCAGCTCTCCCAGTTCCTGAACATGGAGAAGGATGACAACAGTAAGATGAAGGAGTCTACAGGAGAGGAGAGTAAGGAGTCTACAGGAGAGGAAACGAGGGAGTCTACAGGAGAGGAGATGAGGGAGTCTACAGGAGAGGAGAGTAAGGAGTCTACAGGAGAAGAGATGAGGGAGTCTACAGGAGAGGAGAGGAAGGAGTCCGAGCCGTCAGAAGAGTCTAAAGAATTCAGCGATGAACCTGAGGAAGAGAGGGAGGTGAAAGAGAAGACAGAGAAGGATACAGAGACAGAAAAGACAGAGCAGGAAACAGAGAAAGAGAAGACTGAAGGACGGTCTGTGATAAAGCCTCCGGAATCTTCAGAACCTTCTGAGACTCTAGAAACTAAGGAACCCAAGGAACCTCAGAAGCCTCCCTCCAGGGCGGAGGTGGCATTTGATGAGTTCAAGGCCTTTTTCGTCCCCAGGCCCCTGAGGCGGGACCAGGATGCAGTGAAGCGGAAGGCCTGGATCTTTGAGAGAACCTTCAAGACTCCTGAAAAGAAAACTGATTCAAAAGTATGTTGTCTTGATCTGACCATCATTTCTCTCTATCGTCTGATATGAGTCAATGGGGTAATCCAGTTGGAACGTTATTTTGTCGTTGTTGAAGAGTTCCCTAATGTCGTAGGAACTTTCATAGTTTGCTGGGACATTCATTTATGTGTTAAGTGCTTAATGCCTGAAATATAGACTGTCTTGAATTATTTTTTTAAAAATATTGTGGCTCTGCCCACCAGTCGCGGGCGTCGACCCCAGGTGATGGAGAGGACCGGTCCACCCCAGGCCGTCTGCAGGCCATCTGGCCCCCAACTAAGGAGGAGAAAGTGGGACTGAAATACACAGAAGCCGGTAAGGTCCTAAAGGACAAAAAGCAACGTATAGTAAACAAATATCCACTATGGGTGGAACCCTACGCTAACTTGAGGTATGCGTGTGAGATACCTCTGATTATATAACATATTTAATGATGTCAGAGAGAGTTGCATGAAAATTCAAGTTCCTTGTACAGGTCTCAAGTTAGGATTCAGCCAGTGGCCTTGACCGATGCAGCCAGCCAGGCCAGCTCTTAGCTGTGACTAACTGAGCTCTATGGGTTAAATTCCATTTTTATTACAGTCAATTCCAATTCCACATTTGCCTCATTGAAAATAATTGGAATTTCAATGTACTTCCTAAATTGGCTGGAATATAAATTAAATTAACCCCGTCTGAAAGTTACAGTATGCAATAGAGACAGAACAGTGGATAGGTAGAGAGAGAGAGTGAGAGTGAAATTGAGAGAGAGAGTCAATGTTCTCTGTAGTAAATGTAAAATCCCATGGTCTAACGGGAAGGTAAATAGTCATACTATACAAATGGGAAGGTCAACAATCCTCCACCCTGTCCCTGTGATTGTCCACAGCAGAAGGCTGCCTGGTCTCTAGACGACTGATGTCACAAGGGCATTGTTTTGGGACAGGGCTGTGTGTGCTGTGGTGCCAGGAACTGTTACGTTCACTTCTTAAATTCTTATCCATCCGATAACACATCAGGTGTGTTTGGCAGGGGCCACTCCTTGTGCTCACACAGGCACCAGCTGATTATCATAGAAATACACAGTACCAGTCAATAGTTTGGACACACCTACTCATTCAAGGGTTTTTCTCTATTTGTACTGATGCATCACTCTCCTTCTCCTTCTTGGTCAAATAGCCTTTACACAGCCTGGAGGTGTGTTGGTTCATTGTCCTGTTGAAAAACAAATGATATTGCCACTAAGCTCAAACAGTGTCACCAGCAAAGCACCCCAACACAATCATCCATTCACCTCCTTTGCATCTCACAAAGACACGGCGGTAAGAACCATGAGAGCCAGTTTCCTCAGAGCACTTGATGGTTCTTGCGACAGCACTTGAAGAAACTTTCAAAGATCTTGACATTTTACAGATTGACTGACCTTCATTTTTATTTAACTTTTATTTAACTAGGCAAGTCAGTTAAGAACAAATTCTTATTTTCAATGACGGCCTAGGGACAGTGGACAGAACGACAGATTTGTACCTTGTCAGCTTGGGGATTTGAACTTGCAACCTTCCAGTTACTAGTCCAACGCTCTAAGCACTAGGCTACCCTGCCGTCCCATGTCATGTCTTAAAGTAATGATGGATTGTAATTTCTCTTTGCTTATTTGAGCTGTTCTTGCCATAATATGGGCTCAAACGCATTAAGAAGAAAATTAATTCCACAAATTAACAAGGCACACCTGTTAATTGAGATGCATTCCAGGTGACTACCTCATGAACTGGTTGAGAGAATGACAAGATTGTGCAAAGCTGTCATCAACGCAAAGGGTGGCTACTTTGAAGAATCTAAAATATATTTCATTTGTTTAACACTGTTTTGGTTACTACGTGATTCCATATGTGTTGTTTCATAGAATTGATGTCCTCACTATTATTCTACAATGTAGAAAATAGTAAAAATAAAGAAAAACCCTTGAATGAGTAGGTGTGTCCAAACTATTGACTGGCAGTGTACATCTATAAATAGTTATAGTCATGAGAATCTTTAGGAGAACACATATAAAATGTACGGTAACCATATGGAAATGTATTTTTTGATTATACAGACTTAGCCTTGTGGTTCAGTTGTATATTTCATCACGGTCTGCTTGTCCTCCAGAACACCAGGCAGCCCTCCTGCAGCTGAAGAGAGAATGCAACGAGGAGATGGAGAAGATACAGGTCAGTAGAGCACAGTACTACAGGTCAGTAAAGCACAGTACTACAGGTCAGTGAAGTACAGTACTACAGGTCAGTGAAGCACAGTACTACAGGTCAGTGAAGCACAGTACTACAGGTCAGTAGAGCACAGTACTACAGGTCAGTGAAGCACAGTACTACAGATCAGTAGAGCACAGTACTACAGGTCAGTGAAGCACAGTACTACAGGTCAGTGAAGCACAGTACTACAGGTCAGTGAAGCACAGTACTACAGGTCAGTAGAGCACAGTGCTACAGGTCAGTAGAGCACAGTACTACAGGTCAGTAGAGCACAGTACTACAGGTCAGTAAAGCACAGTACTACAGGTCAGTGAAGCACAGTACTACAGGTCAGTGAAGCACAGTACTACAGGTCAGTAGAGCACAGTACTACAGGTCAGTAGAGCACAGTACTACAGGTCAGTAAAGCACAGTACTACAGGTCAGTGAAGCACAGTACTACAGGTCAGTAGAGCACAGTACTACAGGTCAGTAAAGCACAGTACTACATCTCCTTTGCTAACTGCGACCCAGACACAGATTTACAGACCTGGAGGTCCTACAGCTGTTTTTCCTCTTCCTTTACATAAAAGACAAACATTAGTTACCTAACCCTAACACAACCCTAAACCTAACACACTCCTAACACGACCCTAACACAACCCTAAACGTAACACACTCCTAACACAACCCTAAACCTGACACACTTCTAACACACTCCTAACACACTCCTAACACAACCCTAAACCTAACACACTCCTAACACAACCCTAACAGAACCCTAAACCTAACACACTCCTAACACAACCCAAACCCTAACACAACCCTAAACCTAACACAACCCTAACACAACCCAAACCCTAACACAACTCCAACACAACCCTAACACAACCCAAACCCTAACAACCCTAACACAACCCTAACACAACCCAAGCCCTAACACAACCCTAACACAACCAAACCCTAACACAACCCTAAATCTAACACACTCCTAACCCTAACACAACCTTAAACATAACACAACCCTAACACAACCTTAACCCTAACACAACCCTAACCCTAACACAACCCTAACCCCAACACAACCCTAACACAACCCTAACCCTAACACAACCTTAACTCCAACACAACCCTAACCCCAACACAACCCTAATCCCAACACAACCCTAACACAACCTTAAACATAACACAACCCTAACACAACCTTAACCCTAACACAATCCTAACAGAACCCCAACACAACCCTAACCCTAACACAACCCTAACACCAACACAACCCAAACACAACCCTAACCCTAACACAACCTTAACTCCAACACAACCCTAACCCCAACACAACCCTAATCCCAACACAACCCTAACACAACTCTAACACAACCCTAACCCCAACACAAACCAAACACAACCCTAACCCTAACACAACCCTAACCCAAACACAACCCTAACCCTAACACAACCCTAACCATAACACAACCCTAACCCTAACACAACCCTAACCTCCAACACAACCCTAATACAACCCTAACCTTAACTGCAGGAGGACTTTGGAAAGCAGCTGCGCCAGGTGAGAGGGGACAATGAGGAGCGTGTATTCCACCTGGAGTGCAACCTGGCCCGGCTACAGAGCGACCTGGCCCTGGGTGCGCACCACCGTCGTGGAGACCTCCGAGACGTTGCCGTATCCACGGGAGATGACCTCTCACAACGGACCGTCCACAACGTGTGCGTCCAGACGGACCGTCAAACCTTTATCAGAACCCCTGAGGATGAGGAGGGAGGTGTCAGGCTGGGCCCCCAACCCCCCCTCAACGTGCCTAAGAGACTGGGCCTGGCTTCTATCAGTCTAAATCTGTCTGGACAGGCTACCTCTCCCTCTTCTCCCTCTTCTTCCCCCCTTCTCCCTCCTCCACCTCCCCCCCCTCCTTTCCCAAAACAGACCCAGGGACTTGACGGCCCTCCTCCAACCTCTCCACCAGGTTGCAACCCTCAACCCCCTCCACCTCCACCAGGCTGCAGCCCTCCACCCCCTCCACCTCCACCAGGCTGTGTTCCCCCTCCCCCTCCAGGTGTGTTGGTGGATAAACCCCACAGGAAGCCTGCTGTGGAACCAGCCTGTCCCATGAAGCCTCTGTACTGGACCAGGATACAGATACAGGACAAGTAGGTGTTACATCTAACTATCAATCAATCAATCAAATGTTAATTTCCCCAAAGTTGTATTTTTCTTCTACAAGGTAACAAAGCTCTTCCATTTTTACACTGTAATCACCATAGTAAAGTTGTTTTTTACTTTGCAAAATACAGACCAACCACTGATCCCACCCTGATGTTCACGCTTATCACTGATCCCGCCCACCTTGATGTTCACACTTATCACTGATCCCGCCCACCTCGATGTTCACACTTATCACTGATCCCGCCCACCTCGATGTTCACGCTTATCACTGATCCCGCCCACCTTGATGTTCACACTTATCACTGATCCCGCCCACCTCAATGTTCACGCTTATCACTGATCCCGCCCACCTCGATGTTCACGCTTATCACTGATCCCGCCCACCTTGATGTTCACACTTATGACTGATCCCGCCCACCTCGATGTTCACGCTTATCACTGATCCCGCCCACCTTGATGTTCACACTTATCACTGATCCCGCCCACCTCAATGTTCACGCTTATCACTGATCCCGCCCACCTCGATGTTCACGCTTATCACTGATCCCGCCCACCTTGATGTTCACACTTATGACTGATCCCGCCCACCTTGATGTTCACACTTATCACTGATCCCGCCCACCTCGATGTTCACGCTTATCACTGATCCCGCCCACCTTGATGTTCACACTTATCACTGATCCCGCCCACCTTGATGTTCGCGCTTATCACTGATCCCGCCCACCTCGATGTTCACGCTTATCACTGATCCCGCCCACCTCGATGTTCACGCTTATCACTGATCCCGCCCACCTCGATGTTCACGCTTATCACTGATCCCGCCCACTCCGACGTTCACACTTATCACTGATCCCGCCCACCTCGATGTTCACGCTTATCACTGATCCCGCCCACCTCGATGTTCACGCTTATCACTGATCCCGCCCACCTCGATGTTCACGCTTATCACTGATCCCGCCCACCTCGATGTTCACGCTTATCACTGATCCCGCCCACCTCGATGTTCACGCTTATCACTGATCCCGCCCACCTCGATGTTCGCGCTTATCACTGATCCCGCCCACTCCGACGTTCACACTTATCACTGATCCCGCCCACCTCGATGTTCACGCTTATCACTGATCCCGCCCACCTCGATGTTCACGCTTATCACTGATCCTGCCCACTCCGACGTTCACACTTATCACTGATCCCGCCCACCTCGATGTTCACGCTTATCACTGATCCCGCCCACCTCGATGTTCACGCTTATCACTGATCCCGCCCACTCCGACGTTCACACTTATCACTGATCCCGCCCACCTCGATGTTCACGCTTATCACTGATCCCGCCCACCCCGACGTTCACACTTATCACTGATCCCGCCCACCTCGATGTTCACGCTTATCACTGATCCCGCCCACTCCGACGTTCACACTTATCACTGATCACTGAATATGACATCACCTAGTTCCATCATTGTCATGTTGAGAGAGCATGTTTTAATTTCCATTTTGATAAGATGTACATTTTACCTGCAGTAGCAGCAAAAAAAAAACAAATATTTTTTTGTTGTCGTGGCAGTTGATATTTAACAAGGTTATATCCCCTAACAACCACATCCTGGGGTCCTTTTTCCTAAAGTTCCCTAAGTATGGACAACTCCATCCCACTGGGTACAGACGTCATGTCAGCGTCTGGTTTTAATTTACATTTGTTTGAGTTGTCAACAATAAATGTCTTTGGATGTCGGTTAAGCGTTGGGTGATAAATAAATAAAAATCCCTCACATTGATGACTTTTTCCAAACCCAATCAGTTTTCCATGTTAATTCAACGTCACATTTCATTTCTGTTTTTTAATTATATGGAAACAACGTTGATTCAAGCAGTTTTGGCCCAGTGGGACATTTGTCAGTTATCTTATTATCCTACAAATACAATATATGTGGAGTAAAATAAATCAGATGTATACTGAACATATACTGTATACTGAAGCTTCTCATACGAATGCTGTAATTTTATCTAAAACATCAGGTGTACTTCGACCCCAGCTAAGTAACTCAGGCAAAGAGTTAAAGCGCAATTATGTGTTTTATCTCCAGTACTCTGCCATGGTTGTCAGTTATGTAGCTGCTCTACTGATAATCTCAGTGTGTCTTTGCTGGGATGACACTATCAGTCTACTACCAGGGAATACCAACACCAAACACATTGGTTCACCGTTCCACTGGAGCGGACAGTACACAGCATACCATAATGTTCTGAATAATGGCCAAGTCAATCCTCGCTCCCTATTCCACTGAACCACTTAGGCGTAACAAACACAGGTCCAACACTTATCAGAAACTTTTAAACTACCTGTTCACTACCCTCCTACTCTCTGGGGATGTGCAACTCAATCCTGGGCCTAACATCACCGAGCCAGCGATACGCATCGGAGTGGAGAGCGGTGGATGGCCTCGTCCACTGATTGTCGCCGCTGTGGAAGTGGGTGAGTGCTATGGTCCCATGGTTTCTCTCGACTCACCCGGCTCCAGGATAGATTTTGACTCTTCAAACATACTCAAGTCGCTATATGCGATCACTGACTCTGCTTCTGGTACGCAAGCTGTTTTAATTAGTTCCCCGCATCCAGTGCAGGCGGGGGGGATTGTTAATTGCGTTACCGAACTGCCCCTAATCAAAACGAAACCCAACCGCCAGAAAACACAGAAAATGTAACTTTTTTCAATGTGTCAATCCATCTCGAGTCATCTGGGACCCACGAGCTAAACCCAAGGGACTACTAGGGGGGCACTTGAACATTCGTAGTGTCATTCCAAAAAGTGATCAAATTTAACATCTACTCACAGACTCCAACCTTGACTTCCTCTGCCTCTCAGAGCCCTGGCTCCATAAAACATCTCCATATGCTGCTGTGATTGTGATTGGCCACAATGTCTTCAGGAGAGACAGGATTGGAGGAAGAGGAGGGAGGGGGTGTGATGATTTACATTAAAGAACATATCCGATGTAAACAAATTGAGTGGTCATGTGATAATGAACTAGAATGTATTGGGCTGAACGTTACACTGTCTCCGCAAATGTCTTTTTCCCTTATTGGAATGTAAAGCCGGATCAACTAAGAATACCTAAGAGTGAATTAAGCTATTTTGAAAACGCAATTCAGGGAATTAACTGGAATGATCTCTTGTCCTATACAGACGTGGAAGCTGATAGTCAGGTTTTTCTATCCACAATCCAGACTACAATAAATGGTTTCCTAAAGAAAATCAAATCCAAACCTGGCCAAAAGAGCACTCTTCCTTGGCTAAATGGAGAAATCTGGAAACTGATGAAAGAACGAGATTATGCTCTAAAAATAGCCCTAAGATCCAAATTAGAGCATGACAGACGTAGGTTTACCATGTTTAGAAATAAGGTGATGAAAGAAATCAGACAGGCCAAGGCAAACTTTTTTACTAACATAATTGGTGAAGCAAAGGGAAATTCTAAATTGATCTGGGAGAATCTAAAAAAGTTAACAGGGAAAGACCATAGTAACACTGCAAAAAGACTAGAAATCATGGTGAATAACAATCTAACACAGGATGCAGTCGAAATAGCAATCGCCTTCAATTCCTGCTTTATTGACTCTGTCAGGGTACTGACACAGAACCACTCCACTGGTTTCCTGGGCTCAGTGCTAGTAAATGACACTCAACCTGTCTTCATCATAAGCGAGGTTTCTGAGTCAAAGGTGAACACGGTGATTAGCTCACTAAAGAACTCTAAAGCCAAAGATGTGTTTGGGTTGGACTCTACCTTTCTTAAAAACTACAAAGAGTCACTTATTGGCCCCATTACTAAGGTCACCAACACATCTATTGGTCAGGTGGTGTTTCCAAGGGTCTGGAAGTCGGCCATAATAACGGCCATCTTTAAATCGGGCGACCCTGCTGACGTGAGTAACTACAGGCCCATTAGTATACTACCTGTGGTGTCAAAAGTTGTTGAAAAGTGTGTAGCAGAACAACTGATTGCCCACCTCAACAACAGCCCCTTCACATTACACTCCATGCAGTTTGGCTTCAGAGTGAAACACTCCACAGAAACGGCCAACTGCTTTCTTCTGGAAAATGTGAAGTCCAAGATGGACAAAGGGGGCGTTGTTGGGGCTGTGTTTCTGGAACCTAAGGAAGGCGTTTGATACTGTTAACCATGAGATTCTCATCACAAAATTGTCCAAGTTCTACTTTTCCTCCGATGCCTTGAGATGGATGAAATCATACCTTGAAGGCAGAACTCAGTGTGTCAGAGAAAGCAATGAGCTGTCGCCCACTCTTAGCAATGATGTGGGTGTGCCCCAAGGGTCAATACTGGGGCCCCTCCTGTTCAGCCTGTACATTAATGATCTGCCTTCTGTCTGTACTGGGTCTGAAGTTCACATGTATGCAGATGATACAGTGATATATGTGCATGCAAAGAGCAAACAACAAGCTGCACCAGAACTCACTACTGTAATGGTCCAGGTTACAAAGTGGCTCAGTGACTTGTGTTCGCATCTCAATGTGAAAAAAACTGTTTGCATGTTCTTCACAAAGAGGGCAACAGATGCTACTGAGCCAGATGTCTACGTGTCAGGGGAGAAGCTCCAGGTGGTATCTGGTTTTAAGTACCTTGGCATCATACTTGATTCCAACCTCTCTTTTAAAAAACATGTGAAAAAGGTAATTCAGATAACCAAATTCAACCTAGCTAATTTCCGATTTATACGAAATTGTTTGACTACAGAGGTAGCAAAACTGTACTTCAAATCTATACTCCCCCACTTAACATACTGCTTGACTAGTTGGGCCCAAGCTTTCTGTACAACATTAAAACCTACTCAGTCTGTCTACAAACAGGCTCTCAAAATGCTTGATAGGAAGCCCAATAGCCATCATCACTGTTTTGTGCAGTACACCGACGCATGTCTTGTATTCAAGATCCTAAATGGCCTGGCTCCCCCTCCACTCAGTATTTTTGTTAAACAGAAAACCCAAACATATGGCAGCAGATCCACAAGGTCTGCCATGAGAGGTGACTGTATAGTTCCCTTGAGGAAAAGCACCTTTAGTAAATCCGCTTTCTCTGTGAGAGCTTCCCATGTCTGGAATACACCGCCATCAGACACACATAACTGCACCACATATCACACTTTCACAAAATGCTTGAAGACATGGCTAAAGGTCAATCAGATGTGTGAACATCATCCCTAGCTGTGTATTGCCGCTTTCCATGTTGTCTGTTGTCTGTAGCTTGTGAGGTGTGTTGCTATTTATGAATTTTGCTGTCTTGCTGCTTTTTGTTCTATGTTGCTCTGTCTGTATGCTATGTCTTGCCTGTTCTATGTTGCTCTGTCGGTATGCTATGTCTTGCTTGTCCTATGTTGCTCTGTCTGTATGCTATGTCTTGCCTGTTCTATGTTGCTCTGTCGGTATGCTATGTCTTGCTTGTCCTATGTTGCTCTGTCTGTATGCTATGTCTTGCTTGTTCTATGTTGCTCTGTCTGTATGCTACGTCTTGTTTGTCCTATGTTGCTCTGTCTGTATGCTATGTCTTGCTTGTCCTATGTTGCTCTGTCTGTATGCTACGTCTTGCTTGTCCTATGTTGCTCTACGTGTGCTCACTGCTCATTGATTGTCTGTACAGCCCAGGGACTGAGGTTGAAAATTAGCCGGCTGGCTAAAACCGGCACTTTTACTGAAACGTTGATTAATGTGCACAGTCCCTATAAAAATAAACTCAACAACAAAAATATAAATGCAACTTGCAACAATTTCAATAATTTTACTGAGTTACAGGTCATATAAGGAGTCAATTTAAATAAATTCATTAGGTCCTAATCTATGGATTTCACATGACTGGGCAGGGGTGCAGACATGGGTGGGCCTGGGAGGGCATAGGTCCACCCACTGGGGAGCCAGGTCCACCCACTGGGGAGCCAGGCCCAGCCAATCAGAATTAGTTTTTCCCCGCAAATGGGCTTTATTACAGACGGAAATACTCCTCAGCTTCCTCAGCTGTCCGCGTGACTGGTCTCAAACGATCCCACAGGTGAAGAATCCGGATGTGGAGGTCCTGGGCTGGCGTAGTTACATGTGGTCTGCGGTTGTGAGGCCGGTTGGACGTATTGCCAAATTCTCTAAAACAACATTCAATTCTCTGTCAACAGCTCTGGTGGACATTCCTGCATATGGAACATTTCTGGGATCTTTTATTTCAGATAAGGAAACATGGGACCAACACTTTACATGTTGTGTTTATATTTTTGTGTTCAGTGTACGAAACCATTTTACATCAGCAGTTGTCACAGCACTTTACAGTAACCTGGTCTAGATCAGATCACTTAGCCTGTTCCCAGGTCTGTTAGTGCTGTATAGTATAGCGTACTTCTATGGTTGTTTTCATGCCAAACAGACCTAGGACCAAGCTAGCAATCTTGCCCTATTTTGTTCAACCACATCTTGGTTCCTGTTAAGCCTTTTCATTCCTTGTGGAATATGGGGTCCATTGACAAATTGCTTCCATCCCAACCTTTTTCTAGGTTTGGCTCATAAGAGCCTGGTATAAACGTTTTGGGTGGCTGTACAGTAGACAATTTAGTGTCGTCTGCCAGTAATACAGCAGGCATTGATTTGTGTGTCATCCAATCCATTGGCCATCCTCTCTACTGTTGCACTTTAATCTGAAACCTTTGGAACGAACTTGTACCCACCCACAGCTCTCCATCCAGCCAATGTAGACAACTGCAAACGGTTATGTTACGAGTGTGGCTCGTGTTAAGTTGCTGTTGTTCCAACAGCCTCCCTGGATGGTTTTTCATCCTGGTGGTGATTGCACGAGAGAAAAGAAGAGAGAAGGGAAAAAAATCAGTTGAAAGTGAAGAAAACTCTGGGTCTCCACACCATGTGAATGGATTTTCAACACTGTAGAACCTATTTATTTTTGTAAACTTAGATTTATTTATTTATTTATTTATTTTTTAATAGAAAATATGAACAAATGGCATGGACAAAATTATTTTCAGATCTCTCCATTGGGTTTAGATGGGATTTGATGGGATAGATGGGATAGATGGGATCTGGACTTTGCTGTCCTGGGTGCTTTTTAATGTGTGATTGGGGTTGTTGTCCCGCTGGAAGATCCACAACAGAGATACAGTACTTGGACACTGGGTTGAACATTGCACTCCAAAAAACCTTAATAATCTGCTCCTAAATTAAAATGATGAACTAAATTCAAATTGCTTCTGAAATGTTGACAACCCTATAACATTCTTTTCAATTTCAATTTATTTGTGAAGAAATAAGGGTTTATTTTAGAAAAGTGCCAGTATCTGGCCACAACTTGTTATTCTTAATCACTATGTTTTTGATCTAGACGTATTTCTCTCTCTGTGGGAGGGAAATATATGTTTCTTCTCTTGAGAGTCAGGTCTGTCTTCGGCAGCCTTTCTCAATAGCAAGGCTACACTCACTGAGTCTGTACATAGTCAAAGATTTCCTTAATTTAGGGTTAGTCACAGGGGTCAGGTATGCTGCCAATGTGTACTCTCTGTTTATGGCCAAATAGCATTCTAGTTTGGTCTGTTTTTTTGTAAATTCTTTCCAATGTCAAGTAATTCTCTTTTTGTTTTCTCATGATTTGGTTGGGTCTAATTGTGCTGCTGTCCTGGGGATCTGTGGGGTCTGTTTGTGTTTGTGTTTGTGAACCGAGCCCCAGGACCAGCTTGCTTAGGGGGCTCTTCACCAAATTAATTGATCTGTAGGTGATGGCTTTGTTATGGAAGGTTTGGGAATTGCTTCCTTTTAGGTGGTTGTAGAATTTAACGTCTGTTTTCTGGATTTTTATAATTAACAGGAATGAGCCTAATTCTGCTCAGCGTGCGTTGTACAGAGAGGATAGTTTTGCAGAATGCTGCATGCAGAGTCTCAATTTGGTCTTTGTCCCATTTTGTGAGTTTTGGTTGGTAAGGGGACCCCAGACCTCACAACCGTGAAGGGGAATGGGTTCAATAACTTTATTTTAGACAGATCCTAATTGGTATGTAAAATTGTATGTTCCTTTTGATGGCATAGAAGGCCCTTCTTGACTTGTTTCTCAGATTGTTCACAGCTTTGTGGAAGTTACAGGTGGCGCTGATGTTTATTTATTTATTTTATTTAACTAGGCAAGTCAGTTAAGAATAAATGATTATTTACAATGATGGCCTACCCCGGCCAAACCCAGACCAATTGTGCGCCAGCCTATGGGACGCCCAATCACAACCGGATGTGATGTAGCCTGGATTCGAACCAGGTACAGCAGTGATGCCTCTTGCCAGGAACACTATTCGTATTCATGGCAACTGGACCTTTTTTGGAACACCATTATTTTTGTCTTAGTGAGATTTACTGTCAGGGCCCAGGTCGGTGAAGCTGTAGGTCCTCCTTGGCTGGGGACAGAAGCACCAGATCATCAGCAATCAGTAGATATTTGACTTCAGATTTTAGTAGGGTGAGGCCGGGTGCTGCAGGCTGTTCTAGTGTCCTCTCCAATTCATTGATATATACACTACCGTTCAAACGTTTGGGGTCACTTAGAAATGTCCTTGTTTTCCATGAAAACATACATGAAATTTGTTGCAAAATGCATAGGAAATATAGTCAAGATGTTGACAAGGTTATAAATAATGATTTGTAATTGAAATAATAATTTTGTCATTCAAACTTTTCTTTTGTCAAAAAAATCCTCCATTTGCAGCAATTACAGCCTTGCAGACCTTTGGCATTCTAGTTGTCAATTTGTTGAGGTAATCTGAAGAGATTTCACCCCATGCTTCCTGAAGCACCTCCCACAAGTTGGATTGGCTTGATGGGCACATCTACGTACCATACGGTCAAGCTGTTCTCACAACAGGGTTGAGATCCGGTGACTGTTCTGGCCACTCCATTATAGACAGAATTCCAGCTGACTACTTCTTCCCTAAATAGTTTTTGCATAGTTTGGTGCTGTGTTTTGGGTCATTGTTCTGCTGTAGGAGGAAATTGGCTCCAATTAAGCGCAGACCACAGGGTATGGCATGGCGTTGCAAAATGGAGTGATTGCCTTCCATCTTCAAGATCCCTTTTACCCTGTACAAATCTCCCACTTTACCACCACCAAAGCACCCCCAGACCAACACATTGCCTCCACCATGCTTGACAGATTGCGTCAAGCACTCCTCCAGCATCTTTTCATTTTTTCTCCATCTCACAAATGTTATTTTTTGTGATCCGAACACCTCAAACTTAGATTAATCTATCCATAACACTTTTTTCCATCTTCCTCTGTCCAGTGTCTGTGTTCTTTTGCCCATCTTAATCTTTTTTTTTAATTGGACAGTATTTCTTTGCAACTCTGCCCAGCATCCCCGAGACGCCTCTCCACTGTTGACGTTGAGACTGGTGTTTTGTGGGTACTATTTAATGAAGCTGCCAGTAGAGGACATGTGAGGCGTCTGTTTCTCAAACTAGACACTCTAATGTACTTGTCCTCTTGCTCAGTTGTGCACCGGGGCCTCCCACTCCTCTTTCTATTCAGGTTAGAGCCAGTTTACGCAGTTTCTTGGCTATTTCTCGCATGGAATAGCCATCATTTCTCAGAACAAGAATAGACTGGCCATTTCGAGCCTGTAATCGAACCCACAAATGCTGATGCTCCAGATACTCACCTAGTCTAAAGAAGGCAATGTTTTCCTTCTTTAATCAGAACAACAGTTTTCAGCTGTGCTAACATAATTGCAAAAGGGATTTCTAATGATGAATTAGTCTTTTTTAAAATGATCAACTTGGATTAGCTAACACAATGTGCCATTGGAACACAGGAGTGATGGTTGCTGATAATGGGCCTCTGTACGCCTATGTAGATATTTCATTAAAAAAATCAGCTTTCCAGCTACAATAGTCATTTACAACATTAATAGTGTCTACACTGTATTTTTGATCAATTTGATGTTATTTTAATGGACAAACAAATGTGCTTTTCTTTCAAAAACAAGGCCATTTCTAAGTGACGCCAAACTTTTGAACGGTAGTGTATATTGAAGAGGGTGGGGCTTAAGCTGCATCCCTGTCTCACCCCACCGCACGGTGGAAAGAAGTGTTTTTCTTTTGCCAGTTTTAATCGCACAATTGATTTTAAAATGTTGTATGTTTTTCCCCCCAACACCACTTTCCATCAATTTGAATAGCAGACCCTAATGGCAAATTCAGTCGAAAGCTTTTGTGAAATCAACAAAGCATGAGAAGACTTTGCCTTTGTTTTGATTTGTTTGTGTGTCAATTAGGGTGTGCAGGGTGAATACATGGTCTGTCGTACGGTAATTTGTTAAAATTCCAATTTGGTTCCAAATATTGGGGAAGATGCCAGAGCTGAGGATGATGTTAAAGAGTTTAACTATTGCCAATTGGAATTTGCTGTCTGTATTTTTTATCATTTCATCAACAACAAAGGCCTTTTTTGGGTTGGAGAGTTTGCATTTTTTCCTGTAGTTCATTCAATGTAATTGTAGAAACCAGTGGATTCTGGTAGTCTTTAATAGTTGATTCTAAGATTTTAATTTGATCATGTATATGCTTTTGCTGTTTGTTCTTTGTTATATATCCAAATAGACTGTGTTTTACCCATACATCTCTGTTTTGGATAGATAGCTATTCGTGTTGTTTGTTTAGTGTTTTCACATTTTCCCAGAATCTTCAATTACATTGACCTGAATTCTGACGTGCTGTTCATTCTTTTTCCGTAGTGTATTTCTGTAATGTTTTAGTGATTCACCATAGTGAAGGTGTAGACTCATGTTTTCTGTGTCTCTATGTTTTTGGTTGGATAGGTTTCTGAATTTTTTTCTTAGGTTTTTGCATTCTTCATCAAACCATTTGTCATTGTTGTTCATTTTCTTAGGTTGTTTAGCTTGGAATTTCTAGATTTAATGAGGAAGCTGAGAGGTCAAATATACTGTTTAGGTTTTCTACTGTTAAGTTTACACCTTCACTATTACAGTGAAACATTTTGTCCAGGAAATTGTCTAGAATGGATTGAAATTGTTGTTGCCTAATTGTTTTTTGGTATGTTTCCACGCTACTTTGCTTCCATCTATAGCATTTCTTAATATTATTAAGTTCCCCTGGCTTTGATGTCTCATGATTGAGCATAGCTCTATTCAAGTAGAGTGTGATTTTTCTGTGATCTGATAGGGGTGTCAGTGGACTGGCTGACGCTCTAAAAGACTCTGGGTTGAGATCAGTTTATAAAGTAGTCTACTGCCAAGAGATGAGCTATAGGTGTACCTACCGTAGGAGTCCCCTCAAAGTCAGATTCTTGTCCAGTTCTGGCATTTACAGAAGGTCGCCACAGACTAGTACATGGCTCTGGGGCTGGAAATTGTTAATCTCCCATTCTAGGATGGAGAAGCTGTCATCGTTAAAGTATGGGGATGCTAGTGGGGGATATAGGTATCACACATGAGGACATTTTTCCCTGTTGAGATAATTTCCATCTTCATTTCTAGCCAGATGTAAAATGTTCCTGTTGTGATTAATTTAATAGAGTGGGTTAGGTCTGCTCTATACCAAATTAGCATACCCCCTGAGTCTCTTCCCCGTTTCACACCTGGTAGTTTGGTGGATGGGACTACCAGATCTCTGTAACCTAGAGGTCAACCAGTGGGTCCATCTCCTCTATACCACCCACCTGGTAGTTTGGTGGATGGGACTACCAGCTCTCTGTAACCTAGAGGGTAACCAGTGGGTCTGTCTCCTTTATACCATGTTTCTTGTAGGATGACAATGTCTGTATTTCCAATTTCTTTGATGAAGTCTGGGTACCTGCTCTTTTGGCCAAAGGCAGATGACCTCAGACCTGGTATATTCCTCTCTTTTTATCACTCACTCACTCCCTCTCTTTCTCTCTCTCTCTCTCTCTCTCTCTCTCTTTCCCTCTCTCTCTCTTTCTCTCTCCCTCTCTCCCTCTTTCTCTCTCCCTCTCTTTCTTTCTCTCTATCACTCTCTCTCTATCGCTCTCTCCACATCTCTCTACCACTGTCTCTCTACCTCTCTATCTCTACCTCTCTCTTTCTACCTCTCTTTCTCAGTAAGGACACACTGTGGAACTCTCTTGTGGAACCAGACATCATCAACACCACAGAGTTTGAAGATCTGTTCTCCAAGACCACCTTGCAGACCAAGAAAAAACCTCTGTCAGAGGCCTATGAGAAGAAAGCCAAGGCCAAGAAGGTACTGTGAGGCTCCTCTCTGATTCAGGGGATTGGGTTAAATGTGAAAGACACATTTCAGGTGAGTGAATTCAGTTGTGCAGCTCACCAGGTTTCTGCTTTCCCTATGTAGCACAATATGGAGTGACAATGTGTCTGTTGACCTCTAGAGGGGACTGATGTCTGGATTTACAGTTGCTGAAATGTAGCCTGGAAATCCACATGGAATTCAGTTTCACTATTGTTTAACGTCTTCATTAAATTAACTATGAATTCAGTTTGGATTCCCAGGCTAGATGAAGGTATGGTTCTAGTCCAAAATATAAAGTATTCATGTTTTATTTCTGGATACCAAAACGTGAATGTGCATTTGATCCTCGAAATGAACATGATAGTTCTTGATGTGAAGTAATTTTATAACTTTTGTTCCAGAAACCTGATCAGAAAATGCTTGTTTAAAAATGAGTTTATGAAGTCTCTATGGTCATCTATCTATAGTCAGCCATGATGAAGTCTCCATGGTCATCTATCTACAGTCAGCCATGAATAAGTCTCCATGGTAATCTATCTATAGTCAGCCATGAATAAGTCACCATGGTCATCTATCTATAGTCAGCCATGATGAAGTCTTTTCATTGTCATTGTCATACAGTGTTCCACTTTATAGGTCCTGTACACCATGTTGTGATCTTCAATGTGCTTATACAAAAGCACTAGTGAAAATTCTACATCAGAGATAGAAAGAGAGAGAAAGGGGGGAAAACAAGAGAATGATGGGTAGAGAGTGAAGAGGAGGGGGGAGACTAGAGCAAGCAAGGGGTGGAGAGAGAGGGAGGGGGAGACTAGAGAAATATAGAAAGGGAGAGGAGAGAGAGAGAGAGGAGAGAGAGAGAGAGAGAGAGAGAGAGAGAGAGGGAGAGAGAGAGAGAGGCTCAGGTCTCCATCAGGGAGTGAGAGAGAAAGAGAGGAGGTGGAGGGAGAGGAGAGAGAGAGGCTCTGGTCTCCATCAGGGAGTGAGAGAGAAAGAGAGGGGGTGGAGAGAGAGAATGAGAGGGGGTGGAGAGAGAGAAAGAGAGAGAGGCTCTGGTCTCCATTAATGATCAACCCCTCCATTAGTCTTCCATTAGTCCACCTCCCTTCCTCTTACCTAATATGATGGTCAGTTGAGCTCTACTGCTGTCATGGTGACAGTGTTGTCTTCTTCTCCCTGGTCAGGTCATCAAGCTGCTGGATGGGAAGCGTTCCCAGGCTGTAGGCATACTCATCTCTAGTCTGCACCTGGAGATGAATGACATACAGCAAGGTGAGTGGCATTATCAAGCCCTTGATTAGGTGAATCAGGTGAGCTTTTCAGGGTTACAGCAACATTGTGACATGTCTGGCGTCCCTGAGGTGAGGTTTGAAAACCCTGGCATGTACTGTGTACCTAAAATCATATCTGAGAAGAATGGTGCATACTCTCTCTACCCTCTTTTTTAAAAACGTAATTCAGAGATTCAATAGAGGCCTTTATCCAAAACTATTACATAAATAGTAGCTACATGTCTATGTGGCACATGTAGGATGCAAACCCACAACTTAATCTAAGATGACACAAGTAACAGTTTACACATACAGAATATTCAATATGTGTGGTCCGTGTAGGACTCAAACCCACACTCAAGCACTAGTCTATGTTCCAACCAAGTGAGTCATCTGAACCACAACTTAAAGTCTGACTCTGGACCCCTCTACCCTGTATCTGACTTCAGACAGACAGACAGACAGACAGACAGACAGACAGACAGACAGACAGACAGACAGACAGACAGACAGACAGACAGAGACAGACAGACAGACAGACAGACAAACAGAGAGTTAGACAGGGCCTAACTCCAACCACCACCAAATCTCCATTCAGCTGTACTGTAATACAGTCATATCTGATCTAGTCAGACCAAGTGGAGCATCAGGATAAACAGTGCATTCGGAAAGTTTTCAGACCCCTTGACATTGTCCACATTTTGTTACATTACAGCTTTGGTCTAAAATTAATTCAATAAATGGTTTTCCACATCAATATACAGACAATACCCCATAATGACAAAGCAAACAGTTTTTAATATTTTTTTAAACAGAAATATCATATTTACGTAAGTATTCAGACATTTGTTAAACGACTCGAAATTGAGCTCAGGTGCATCCTGTTTCCATTGATCATACTTGAGATGTTTCTATAACTTAATTGTTGTGAATTCAATTGATTGGACAGGATTTGGAAAAGCACACACCTGTCTATGTAATGTCCCACAGTTGACTGTGCTTGTCAGAGCATAAACCAAGCCATGAGGTCGGAGGAATTGTCCGTAGAGATCCGAGACAGGAATTTCGGGAAGGGTACCAAAAATGTCTGCAGCATTGAAGGTCCCCAAGAACACAATGGCCTCCATCTTTCTAAAATGGAAGAAGTTTGGAACCACCAAGACTCTTCCTAGACCTGGCCACCCGGCCAAACTGAGCAATCGGGGGAGAAGGGCCTTGGTCAGGGAGATGATAAAGAACCCAATGGTCACTCTGACAGAGCTCCAGAGTTCCTCTTTGGCGATGGGAGAATCTTCCAGAAGATCAACCATCTCTGCAGCACTCCACCAATCAGGACTTTATGGTAGAATGGCCAGATGGAAGCCACTACTCAGGAAAAGACACATGACAGGCTGCTTGGAGTTTGCCAAAAAGGCACCTAAAGGACTCAGATCATGAGAAACAAGATTCTCTGGTCTGATGAAACCAAGATTGCAGTCTTTGGCCTGAATGCCAAGCTTGACGTCTGGAGGAAACCTGGCACCATCCCTATGGTGAAGCATGGCGGTGGCAGCATGCTGTGGGGACGTTTTTCAGTGGCAGGGACTGGGAGACTAGTCAGGATCGAGGGAAAGATGAACGGAGAAAAGTACAGAGCGATCCTTGATGAAACCTGCTCCAGAGCGCTCTGGACCTCAGACTGGGGCGAAGGTTCACCTTCCAACAGAACAATGACCATAATCACACAGCCAAGACAATACAAGAGTGGCTTCGGGACAAGTCCCTGAACGTCCTTGAGTGGCCAGCCAGTCCAGACTTGAACCCGATCGAACATCTCTGGAGAGACCTGAAAATAATAGTGCAGCGACGCTCCCCATCCAGACAGAGCTTCAGGGAATCTGCAGAGAAAAATGGGAGAAACCCCCCAAATTCAGGTGTGCCAAGCTTGTAGCGTCAAACCCAAGAAGTCTCGAGGCTGTAATCGCTGACAAAAGTGCTTCAACAAAGTATTGAGTAAAGTGTCTGAATACTTATGTAAATGTGATATTTCAGTTTTTTTATTTTGAATACATTTGCAAAAAGTTGTTTTTGCTTTTTCATTATGGGTTATTATGATGTCATTATGGGTTATTATGATGTCATTATGGGTTATTATGATGTCATTATGGGTTATTATGATGTCATTATGGGGTATTGTGTGTAGATAGATGAGAGGAAAAAAATCTATTTAATCCATTTTAGAATACGGCTGTAACGTAACAAAATGTGGAAAAAGTCAAGAGGTCTGAATACTTCCCAAATGCACTGAAGTGCACTGCTTTTGACCCTGGCCAGGCAGTGCACTATATAGGGAATAGTGTACCATTTGGAACAGATTCTGAGAGTTACCATTTGAACTGGGAAAGACAGTACCTTAAGGGGAAGGAATCTACACTGTGGGTCTCTTTGGTTTCTGTGGCAGGGAGCAATTAGTTTCCCAGAAGTGGAGAGTTTTAGATTTGGTGTGTGTGTGTTTGTGTGTGTGTGTGTGTGTGTGTGTGTGTGTGTGTGTGTGTGTGTGTGTGTGTGTGTGTGTGTGTGCGCGCGAGCGCGCGCGCTCATCTGGCCCTCACACACCTCTCATCAGCCCAACATTGATCATGTGGAGACAGACCTTGTCCACTGGGATATCATGGATATATCAGTTTCAGCAGCAACTTTAAGAACAGGGAAACATCCATGTTCGGTTGAAATGTTTAATCTGACCCAGTCCTGTTGGATTTCAGCTCTGTGAAAGTACACCTTTGGGAATCGTGTAGGAGAGTTGGCTTCAGTTTTTTGTGTGAAAAAAATCTTACAATTACACCTACAGCCTCCGGCCAGTCGTAGAAATAACCTTATGTGACCCCACAGGCCGGTAGAGATGCAATTCACTGTATACTGTGTATCCATCCATGCACTACCTTCGCTCGTGACTCAATGAACCTGTTTACTCCTGTAGCTGTGCTGACGGTGGACAACTCCATCGTGGACATGGAAACCATCCAGGCCTTATATGAAAACGTGAGTACCACTCCTTTCTTGTCTTGTCCTTTTTTTTGCCTTTTGAGCTCTCTTCAGTTTGTTAAGTGTTGTTTGATGCCCTACCAGAGAGCCCAGCCCGATGAGCTGGAGCAGATAACGAGACACTACCACACTTCAGAGGAGGAACTGATCAAGTTGCTGGACAAACCTGAACAGTGAGTGTTCTCCTTTCCCTTCTCGTCACCTTTTTAACTTTCTGTGGAGGGTGATAGCTGGGGAAAACCTTGTGAGTAGCTCCACCTCAAGACACCATCTCCACGTCAAGACACCATCTCCACCTCAAAGCACCATCTCCACCTCACGACACCATCTCCACGTCAAGACACCATCTCCATGTCAAGGCACCATCTCCACCTCAAGACACCATCTCCACCTCAAAGCACCATCTCCACCTCAAGGTACCATCTCCACGTCAAGACACCATCTCCACCTCAAAGCACCATCTCCATGTCAAGGCACCATCTCCATGTCAAGACACCATCTCCATGTCAAGGCACCATCTCCACCTCAAGACACCATCTCCATGTCAAGGCACCATCTCCACCTCAAGGCACCATCTCCAACTCAAGGCACCATCTCCACCTCAAGGAACCCTCTCCACCTCAAGGCACCATCTCCATGTCAAGACACCATCTCCATGTCAAGGCACCATCTCCACCTCAAGGCACCATCTCCACCTCAAGGCACCATCTCCACGTCAATGCACCATCTCCACCTCAAGGCACCATCTCCACGTCAAGGCACCATCTCCACGTCAAGGCACTATCTCCACCTCAAAGCACCATCTCCACCTCAAAGCACCATCTCCACCTCAAGGCACCATCTCCACCTCAAGGCACCATCTCCACGTCAAGGCACCATCTCCACCTCAAAGCACCATCTCCACCTCAAAGCACCATCTCCACCTCAAGGCACCATCTCCACGTCAAAGCACCATCTCCACGTCAAGGCACCATCTCCACCTCAAAGCACCATCTCCACGTCAAGGCACCATCTCCACGTCAAGGCACCATCTCCACCTCAAAGCACCATGTCCACCTCAAGGCACCATCTCCACGTCAAGGCACCATCTCCACCTCAAGGCACGTCAAAGCAAGTGTCCACATCACTAAGGAATTGTAATGGTCTACACACACCAACACAGTAGTGAAGAGGGCATGACAATGCCTCTTCCCACTCAGGAGGCTTAAAAATTTGGCATGGACCTTCAGATCCTTAAAAAGGTATACAGCTGCACCATTGAGAGTATCTTGACTCACCACTTGGTATGGCAACTGATTGGCATCCGACTACAAGGCGCTGCAGAGGGTAGTGTGTACGGCATAGCTGGGGTCAAAAGCGTCCTACCATCCAGGATCTCTATGCCAGGTGATGTCAGAGGAAGGTCCTAAAAATTGTCAAAGACTCCAGCCACCCAAGTCATAGACTGTTTTCTCTGCTACCGCACAGCAAGTGGTACCGATGCACCAAGTCTGGAACCAACAGGGTCCTGAACAGCCCCCAAGCCATAAGACATAGTTAGTTAATAGTTACCCAGACTATCTGCATTGACCCTATTTGCACTAATTATTTTGACTCATCCCATATCCCGCTGCTACTGTTTATTATCTATCCTGTTGCCTAGGAGCTTTATCCCTACCTATATGTACATACTGGATCTACCTCAATTACCTCGTACCCCTGCACATCGACTCGGTACTGGTACCCCGTGTCTATAATAGACAAGTTATCATTTCTCATTGTGTATTTATTCCTCTGCATTGGTGGGAAGGGCCTGTAAGTAAGCGTTTCACTGTTAGTCTACACCTGTTGTTTAAGAAGCATTTCACTGTTAGTCTACACCTGTTGTTTAAGAAGCATGTGACAAATAACATTTGATTTGATTGTAAGTGTACGCATTGGAACAAAACGGAAAAGTAGGAAGTAAAAGTAGGAAGTAAAAGTAGGAAGTGTACCAATCAATATGTGCTGTGATTTGTTGGTTAAACTCAACTGACATTCCAAAATATACATTTATGCATTTCACTCATTTCATGAGCCACATCAGTTGGCATCATTTGAATGAACATTTTATTTTACCATGTAAATAATTGCCACACAGTACCAGGCAGCATAGACGGCACAACGGTTCACCAACAAAAAAATCCCCTTTATAATAAAGCATTCTATGCATCCTTGCATTTGCAGACTTACTGTATGTAAGATATACCACATGATCAAAAGTATGTGGACACCTAATCGTCAAACATCTCATTCGAAAATTATGGGTATTAATATGGAGTTGGTCCCCTTCTTTGCTGCTATAACAGCCTCCACTTATCAGTGAAGGCTTTCCACTAGATGTTGGAACATTGGACTTGCTTCATTCAGCCACAAGAGCATTTGTGAGGTCGGGCACTGATGTTAGGCGATTAGGCCTGGCTCGCAGTCGATGTTCCAATTCATCCCATAGGCGTTCTATGGGGTTGAGGTCAGGGCTCTGTGCAGGCCAGTCAAGTTCTTCCACACCGATCTCGACAAAAGATTTCTGCATGGACATCGCTTTGTGCACAGGAGCATTGCCATACTGAAACAGTAAAGGGCCTTCCTAAAATGTTGCCACAAAGTTGGAAGCACAGAATCATCTAGAATGTTATTGTATGCTGTAGCGATTTCCCTTCACTGGAACTAAGGGGCCTAGCCCGAACTATGAAAAACAGCCCTAGACCATTATTCTTCCTCCACCAAACTTTACAGTTGGCACTTTGCATTGCGGCAGGTAGCATTCTCCTGGCATCCGCCAAACCCAGATTCATCCATCACACTGCCAGATGGTGAATCGTGAGTCCTCACTCAAGAGAACGCGTTTCCACTGCTCCAGAATCCAATGGCAGCGAGCTTTACACCACTCCAGTCGACGCTTGGCATTTCGCATGGTGATCTTATGCTTGTGTGCAGCTGCTCGGCCATGGAAACCCTTTTCATGAAGCTCCAGACGAACAGTTCTTGTGTGCTCGATTTTATTCACCTGTCAGCAACGGGTGTGGCTGAAATAGCCGAATCCACTAATTTGAAGGGGTGTCCACATACTTTTGTGTATATATAGTGTAGCTTACTATTCCTAATGTGATGAACAGATTGGATAGTCATAAATTAGGCTAATAAAATATCTAATTTACTGTTCAATGCAGCACCTGGTGACGTAGAGTAGGTCTAAGCTATATCACATATGTTTCTTCTCCTTTCTTTGCATGGGAAAAATGTGCCCTTTTTCTAAACACATTTCATGCAATTCTACTGTAGTTGATATGACTGGAGACATTAGCTGAATCATTTGACAGGGTAGCCTACTCTGGGTAGACTACTCTGGGTAGCCTACTCTGGGTAGACTACTCTGGGTAGCCTACTCTGGGTAGACTACTCTGGGTAGACTACTCTGGGTAGACTACTCTGGGTAGCCTACTCTGGGTAGACTACTCTGGGTAGACTACTCTGTGTAGCCTACTCTGGGTACTCTGGGTAGACTACTCTGGGTAGACTACTCTGGGTAGACTACTTTGGGTAGACTACTCTGGGTAGCCTACTCTGGGTACTCTGGGTAGCCTACTCTGGGTAGACTACTCTGGGTAGCCTACTCTGGGTACTCTGGGTAGCCTACTCTGGGTAGACTACTCTGGGTAGACTACTCTGGGTAGCCTACTCTGGGTACTCTGGGTAGCCTACTCTGGGTAGACTACTCTGGGTACTCTGGGTAGACTACTCTGGGTAGACTACTCTGGGTAGCCTACTCTGGGTAGACTACTCTGGGTAGCCTACTCTGGGTAGACTACTCTGGGTAGCCTACTCTGGGTACTCTGGGTAGACTACTCTGGGTAGACTACTCTGGGTAGACTACTCTGGGTAGACTACTCTGGGTAGCCTACTCTGGGTACTCTGGGTACTCTGGGTAGACTACTCTGGGTAGACTACTCTGGGTAGACTACTCTGGGTACTCTGGGTAGACTACTCTGGGTAGACTACTCTGGGTACTCTGGGTAGACTACTCTGGGTAGACTACTCTGGGTAGACTACTCTGGGTAGACTACTCTGGGTACTCTGGGTAGACTACTCTGGGTACTCTGGGTAGACTACTCTGGGTACTCTGGGTAGACTACTCTGGGTAGACTACTCTGGGTACTCTGGGTAGACTACTCTGGGTACTCTGGGTAGACTACTCTGGGTACTCTGGGTAGACTACTCTGGGTAGACTACTCTGGGTACTCTGGGTAGCCTACTCTGGGTAGACTACTCTGGGTAGACTACTCTGGGTAGACTACTCTGGGTACTCTGGGTAGACTACTCTGGGTACTCTGGGTAGACTACTCTGGGTACTCTGGGTAGACTACTCTGGGTAGACTACTCTGGGTACTCTGGGTAGACTACTCTGGGTACTCTGGGTAGACTACTCTGGGTAGACTACTCTGGGTACTCTGGGTAGACTACTCTGGGTACTCTGGGTAGACTACTCTGGGTACTCTGGGTAGACTACTCTGGGTAGACTACTCTGGGTACTCTGGGTAGCCTACTCTGGGTAGACTACTCTGGGTAGACTACTCTGGGTAGACTACTCTGGGTACTCTGGGTAGACTACTCTGGGTACTCTGGGTAGACTACTCTGGGTAGACTACTCTGGGTACTCTGGGTAGCCTACTCTGGGTACTCTGGGTAGCCTACTCTGGGTACTCTGGATAGCCTACTCTGGGTAGACTACTCTGGGTAGACTACTCTGGGTAGACTACTCTGGGTAGCCTACTCTGGGTACTCTGGGTAGACTACTCTGGGTACTCTGGGTAGACTACTCTGGGTAGACTACTCTGGGTACTCTGGGTAGACTACTCTGGGTACTCTGGGTAGCCTACTCTGGGTACTCTGGGTAGACTACTCTGGGTAGACTACTCTGGGTACTCTGGGTAGACTACTCTGGGTACTCTGGGTAGACTACTCTGGGTACTCTGGGTAGACTACTCTGGGTAGCCTTCAACTACAGATTGAAGTCTTTTCATTGTCATCTCTTTACAACAGGAGCCATTTTCTTTCCAAACTATGTTTTCCCGCGATTGTATTTTAAAATATTGCGATCTGCCTGGCTGGGCTTCTCTACTTTTCAGTGACAGTCGCAACTCAACAATCATCTATTTGGCATTTGCCGTTCGCGGCCCAAATTGCCGATCCTTCAGACTAAGTGATTTAACACAATAAACAGCTTTATTTTATTAAAGAAGCTAATGGTCCAGCCTATTTTGAATGATTGTATTTATTTATGTATAGGGCATTTAAGCTCTATAATTTTGGCAAATGTAATTCAATTTACTTTAGGGGGAAGCTTAGCGGTTATGATGGTTATGTTATTTTCAAGACGGTCTTCATCCGTAACCGTCGGTTACACGGTAATTCTGCCAGCCCTAAACTCTAATGTAACTTCCATCATGTCTTCTTCCTGTCTCCCTGTGTTGTCTCTAGGTTCCTCTATGAGTTATCTCAGATACCAGACTTCCCAGGCAGAGCTTCATGTATCATCTTCCAGTCTGTCTTCATAGACGCCATCGCCTCCGTACAGCGGAAGGTTGACATCGTCTCTCGCGTCTGCAAGGTAGTTCCAAGATAATAAGGAATATTAAGAGATTCCCGATTCCCTACCAGGTGAATTGAGGAGCTTGCTGTGCTCATTTAAACACACATTCAAGCCTATGTGTCAGGCCTCATTTCCATGGTCTATTTCGGTGGCTCGGTAACAGAGTAACCACAGGAAGCGTGTGTACTGTACACCACATTGTTCAAAAGAATCTGTAGTGTTCTGAAGTGCAGTCAAAAGTCTCTAAGTTAACAGGAGGTTGGTATCTCTGAATGTAGGATCTGTTGGAGACCTCCAGTGTGAGGGAAGTAATGGGTCTGGTTCTAGCTCTGGGGAACCACATGAACGGGGGCAACAGGACCAGAGGACAGGCTGACGGTTTCGGACTGGAGATCCTGCCCAAACTGAAAGACGTCAAGAGCAGGGTAATGAAGTCTCAACTCTACAGTATTGTAGTGACTTTAGTATCATTCCTAACAACCTCATGTAAAAAGGTTCAAACCCCTTGGTGAAATGGCTAAAGTGTTGGACTGACAATCATAATCACAGAATAGTGTACAATCAGATTAGTGTACATTGTAACCCAGTATACACACATACCAAGGTTTAATTATTAGTTTGTCTTGTACACATTCACAGCTAAATGCTGTTCCTCTCCAGTACCATCCAATAGCATCATTTTTTCTTTTACCTTAATTTAACTAGGCAAGTCAGTTAAGAACAAATTCTTATTTACAATGACAGCCTAGGAACAGTCAGTCAACTGTCTTGTTCAGGGGCAGAACGACACATATTTTCCTTTGTCAGCTCATTGATTCGATCTAGCAACCTTTCAGTTACTGGCCCAACGCTCTTACCACCAGGCTACCTGCTCGAACCACTAGGCTTCCTGCTCTAACCACTAGGCTACCTGCTCTAACCACTAGGCTACCTGCTCTAACCACTAGGCTACCTGCTCTAACCACTAGGCTACCTGCTCTAACCACTAGGCTACCTGCTCTAACCACTAGGATACCTTCTCTAACCACTAGGCTGCCTAACCACTAGCCTACCTGCTCTAACCACTAGGCTACCTAACCACTAGGCTACCTGCTCTAACCACTTGGCTTCCTACTCTATCCACTAGGCTACCAACTCTAACCACTAGGCTACCTGCTCTAACCAATAGGCTACCTACTCTAACCATTAGGCTACCTGCTCTAACCACTAGGCTACCTGCTCTAACCACTAGGCTACCTACTCTAACCACTAGGCTACCTGCTCTAACCACTAGGCTACCTGCACTAACCACTAGGCTACCTAACCACTAGGCTACCTAACCACTAGGCAACCTGCTCTAACCACTAGGCTACCTGCTCTAATCACTAGGCTACCTGCTCTAACCAGTAGGCTACCTGCTCTAACCACTAGGCTACCTGCTCTAACCACTAGGCTACCTGCTCTAATCACTAGGCTACCTGCTCTAACCAGTAGGCTACCTGCTCTAACCACTAGGCTACCTGCTCTAACCACTAGGCTACCTGCTCTAACCACAAGGCTACCTGCTCTAACCACTAGGCTACCTGCTCTAACCACTAGGCTACCTGTCTCTAACCACTAGGATACCTGCTCTAACCACTAGGCTACCTGCTCTAACCACTAGGCTACCTGTCTCTAACCACTAGGCTACCTGCTCTAACCACTAGGCTACCTGTCTCTAACCACTAGGCTACCTGCTCTAACCACTAGGCTACCTGCTCTAACCACTAGGCTACCTGTCTCTAACCACTAGGCTACCTGCTCTAACCACTAGGCTACCTGCTCTAACCACTAGGCTACCTGTCTCTAACCACTAGGCTACCTGCTCTAACCACTAGGCTACCTGTCTCTAACCACTAGGATAGCTGCTCTAACCACTAGGCTACCTGCTCTAACCACTAGGCTACCTGTCTCTAACCACTAGGCTACCTGCTCTAACCACTAGGCTACCTGCTCTAACCCCCAGGATACCTGCCTCTAAACCACTAGGCTTCCTGCTCTAACCGCTAGGCTACCTGCTCTAATCACTAGGCTACCTGCTCTAACCACTAGGCTACCTGCTCTAACCACTAGGCTACCTGCTCTAACCACTAGGCTACCTGCTCTAACCACTAGGCTACCTCTCTCTAACCACTAGGCTACCTGTCTCTAACCACTAGGCTACCTGCTCTAACCACTAGGCTACCTGTCTCTAACCACTAGGCTACCTGTCTCTAACCACTAGGCTACCTGCTCTAACCACTAGGCTACCTGCTCTAACCACTAGGCTACCTGCTCTAACCACTAGGCTTCCTGCTCTAACCACTAGGCTACCTGCCTCTAAACCACTAGGATACCTGTCTCTAACCACTAGGCTACCTGTCTCTAAACCACTAGGATACCTGCTCTAACCACTAGGCTACCTGCTCTAACCACTAGGCTACCTGCTCTAACCACTAGGCTACCTGCTCTAACCACTAGGCTACCTGCTCTAACCACTAGGATACCTGTCTCTAACCACTAGGCTTCCTGCTCTAACCACTAGGCTACCTGCCTCTAAACCACTAGGATACCTGTCTCTAACCACTAGGCTTCCTGCTCTAACCACTAGGCTACCTGCCTCTAAACCACTAGTTTTCCTGCTCTAACCACTAGGCTACCTGCTCTAACCACTAGGCTTCCTGCTCTAACCACTAGGATACCTGTCTCTAACCACTAGGATACCTGCTCTAACCACTAGGATACCTGTCTCTAACCACTAGGCTTCCTGCTCTAACCACTAGGCTACCTGCTCTAACCACTAGGCTTCCTGCTCTAACCACTAGGATACCTGTCTCTAACCACTAGGCTACCTGCTCTAACCACTAGGATACCTGTCTCTAACCACTAGGCTTCCTGCTCTAACCACTAGGCTACCTGCCTCTAAACCACTAGGATACCTGTCTCTAACCACTAGGCTTCCTGCTCTAACCACTAGTTTTCCTGCTCTAACCACTAGTTTTCCTGCTCTAACCACTAGGCTTCCTGCTCTAACCACTAGGCTTCCTGCTCTAACCACTAGGCTACCTGCCTCTAAACCACTAGTTTTCCTGCTCTAACCACTAGGCTACCTGCTCTAACCACTAGGCTACCTGCTCTAACCACTAGGCTTCCTGCTCTAACCACTAGGCTTCCTGCTCTAACCACTAGGCTTCCTGCTCTAACCACTAGGCTACCTGCTCTAACCACTAGGCTACCTGCTCTAACCACTAGGCTTCCTGCTCTAACCACTAGGCTTCCTGCTCTAACCACTAGGCTTCCTGCTCTAACCACTAGGCTTCCTGCTCTAACCACTAGGCTACCTGCTCTAACCACTAGGCTACCTGCTCTAACCACTAGGCTTCCTGCTCTAACCACTAGGCTTCCTGCTCTAACCACTAGTCTTCCTGAGGCAGAAGACAGACAAATGTGGAGTTGGTTTGCAGTGATCTTTCTTTTGATTATGTGCATTGTGTTTTTTAACATTCTGCTTGATGTCGTTTTGATGTGTCGTGTCTTTGCTCGTTTCAGGACAATCGAATCAGTCTGGTCGACTACGTGGTATCATACTATCTCCGCAATCTGGATGAGGTAATGTCACTTTATTGGTCTATGGTGGTTTGGATGATCTATGATGGTTTGGGTTGGTCTATCGTGGTTTGGTTGGTCTATGGTGGTTTGGTTGGTCTATCGTGGTTTGGTTGGTCTATGGTGGTTTGGTTGATCTATGATGGTTTGGTTGGTCTATGGTGGTTTGGTTGGTCTATGGTGGTTTGGTTGGTCAATGGTGGTTTGGTTGGTCTATGGTGGTTTGGTTGATCTATGGTGGTTTGGTTGGTCAATGGTGGTTTGGTTGGTCTATGATGGTTTGGTTGGTCTATGGTGGTTTGGATGGTCTATGGTGGTTTGGATGGTCTATGGTGGTTTGGGTTGGTCTATGGTGGTTTGGTTGGTCTATGGTGGTTTGGTTGATCTATGGTGGTTTGGGTTGGTCTATCGTGGTTTGGTTGGTCTATGGTGGTTTGGTTGGTCTATGGTGGTTTGGTTGATCTATGATGGTTTGGTTTGTCTATGGTGGTTTGGTAGATTTCTGGTCATTCTGGTTTAGCTTTTTTGCTTCCATTCTAGAATGTTGATCAACATTGTTATTGCTGTTGTTGTTGGTGATGTTGTTGTTGTTGTCATCACTGGATATTGTTGTTGATGTTGTCACTCTGATGTTGTTGTTGTTTCCCTCCAGAACGCTGGGACAGAGAGAAGTGTCTTCCCTCTCCCCGAGCCTCAGGATGTGTTCCTGTCAGCCCAGGTCAAGTTTGAAGACGTCACCAAGGAGCTGAGACAGCTGAGACGGGACCTGACAGGTGGTGGAATCACAATGCATGAGTCATTATTGATTGGATGATAATGCCCTTTTCCAGAAATTTAACTCACTATTGTAAGAGAGAAACTCCCCTCGTTCACCACCAATGGTGAGAGGTCTTTTAGGCATCACAATACCCACTTGAATAACTGAAAAGTGTGACAGCATGTTTTTTGTGTTTCTGTGAATGTAACGGTGTTACTCTGAGGTTAGTGTGTTATGTGTTAGTGTTTGAGAGCCTCCTTCAGCCTCTGTAACTCTATCTCTGTAGTTAGTGCTGCTTCAGATTCCTCACAGCCGCAACCTCAGGCCCAGTCAGTCTGGCAGTGTTCTGTTCTCACCAGGCCGCAACCTCAGACCCAGTCAGTCTGGCAGTGTTCTGTTCTCACCAGGCCGCAACCTCAGACCCAGTCAGTCTGGCAGTGTTCTGTTCTCACCAGGCCTCATTCAGACAGCAATAGGAGGGTTTCCCGTCAGCCATTACTGGCCACAGCAGACATTTAAAAAAATAACAATTTTAATGCTAAAGTACCATCTTTGACCAACTCACAGTCCACTCCGCTTCAGAACAAAATAGTTCCTGTCCTCCACAGTCTACTCAGCTTCAGAATAAAAGAGTACCTCTCCTCCACAGTCTACTCAGCTTCAGAACAAAAGCGTGCCTCTCCTCCACAGTCTACTCAGCTTCAGAACAAAAGTCTCTCTCCTCCACAGTCTACTCAGCTTCAGAATAAAAAAGTTCCTCTTCTCCACAGACCACTCAGCTTCAGAACAAAGGAGGTCCTCTCCTCCACAGTCTACTCAGCTTCAGAACAAAAGCGTTCCTCTCCTCCACAGTCCACTCAGCTTCAGAACAAAATAGTTCCTCTCCTCCACAGTCCACTCAGCTTCAGAACAAAAGAGTTCCTCTCTTCCACAGTCTACTCAGCTTCAGAACAAGAGTTCCTCTCCTCCACAGTCTACTCAGCTTCAGAACAAAAGAGTTCCTCTCCTCCACAGTCCACTCAGCTTCAGAACAAAAGAGTTTCTCTCCTCCACAGTCCACTCAGCTTCAGAACAAAAGCGTTCCTCTCCTCCACAGTCCACTCAGCTTCAGAACAAAAGAGTTCCTCTCCTCCATAGTCTACTCAGCTTCAGAACAAATGAGTTTCTCTCCTCCACAGTCTACTCAGCTTCCGAACAAAAGAGTCACTCTCCTCCACAGTCCACTCAGCTTCAGAACAAAAGCGTTCCTCTCCTCCTCCTCTCTTTTATTCCACCTCAGTCATCCTGGAATGTCTTTAAGTGTGCCCATATGCCAGCCAACCAGCCCCAACTATGGTCGCCCTGAGGACAATGTATGGCTCACTCTCTCTGCCATTGTGTGTGTGCTTGGACATTTCTCAGGTTACTGTTTATGTGCATGCGTGTGTGAACACACGCTCACGTCTGCATGTGTGTCGTGTGGAGACTTCTTGGAGTCACTCTTGGAGTCTCTGTGATACTGTCCTGGCGCCTTTCAGATACAGCTCTTATCCTGCCCATCAGATCTGTCTCTGTGTTGTGCCTCCTCCTCCTCCCCGGCTCCTCATCCTCCTCCTGTTCCTGCTCCTCCTCCTCCTGCTCCTTCTGCTACTCATCCTCCTAATTCTCATCCTGCTCCGCATCCTCCTAATTCTCCTGCTCCTCATCCTGCTCCTCTTCCTCCTCCTGATCCTCCACCTCCTCTCCCTGCTCCTCCTCTTGCTCCTCCTTTTTCCTCATCCTCCTCCTCCTGCTCCTGCATGTCTTTGTGTGATTGTACTGTATGTTGCCAGTTGAACAGCTTCACATCGCTGCTCTGTCCGTATGTAATCTGAGGGGGGTACTCCTTATCAACCCAATCACACTGCCCTACACACACACACACACACACACACACACACACACACATGCAAGCACACACACACACGCACGCACACACGGAACACCCTACACACACCCCTTATCTTCTGTTTGGGGCTCTGCAGAGATACGCTACTCTACCCTGCTTCTCCGTATCACCCGGCCTCCCCTGTGGCCCCCAGATGTGTGTCACAGATTCCTTTCTCTACCTCTCAACATGACTAGGTCTTATCACTGAGGCGCTCAACCACCGTGACATCTCTCCATCTATCTCAGGATCCTTTTGTCCCGCTGTTTCAACCTCCCTCATGCCTGGATTGAACCGTGCTTTTGTTTTGCTTTGGTTTGTGTGTGTGTGTGTGTGTGTGTGTGTGTGTGTGTGTGTGTGTGTGTGTGTGTGTGTGTGTGTGTGTGTGTGTGACTCTCTTCTCCACCTTCTTGTATTGTTGTTGGACAGTGGTTTTGGTGGTGGCGTTTATCCCAGAGCATTATGCTGGGAAATATGAACCGCCGTAGAAAACGAATGACTCACTTTGTGTGTGTGTGTGTGCGCGTGGGTGTGTGCCCATGCAAAATACATTTTGAATGTAGTTTTTATATTTTCCCGAAGGAGTTTCCATTAAGTGTCATAACAACCTTTACCGAGCATGTCAAATCCCTAGGTTGTAGAATAGAAGCTGTTCCATTGTCAGGAAGGAAATCACATCTTTGTGGCAGCACTGATTGGTCACACAGGTCAAGAGCTCTAAGAGGGACTGCCCTATCACAGAAGAATTGTAACCTGAAACAAATCACCCAAAAACACAACTCAAAAAGTGGGTTTGATTTAGTCTCACGTTGCCACGTTGGCTGTGTGAAGAGGCTACGTTGGTTTTGCTGTGTCAAACAGTTGCTTCACTACAGTTACAGAACACTTTTAATGTCAAGTAGGCATGTGTTCTCTGTTTACCTGAGACGGAATTACCCTCTTCAAGTCTGACAAGAACAAACTCCTCTCCAGCACAAAAGACAGAAAAACAAACAAAGCAAAGAAAGACTCGCCACAATGAAGACACCCGCCTCCACAGTTTACACAAATCCTCAATGAAAACAGTATTCTTTGTAATTTTATCTGGGTGGTGATGATGGAGCGTGGCGTGGGGGACAGGAGGGAGGGGGTGTGTTACTGTGACTCCCAGCAGGCTGTATTATGACTGGGCCTGGAGACTGGCTCCTCTGGCTCTCCTGTGATGCCCTGATTGGACAAACAGTGAGCCAGAGGGAACAAACAGAACAGGGACAGGTCTAGGAGCCACAGAGAGAGAGAGAGAGAGAGAGAGAGATATCGGCTGCCGCCAGCTGTATGTTCATCGGTGCATCTAAACAGTTGTTATCAAAAAGAGAAACCATAACGATAACCTTCCCCTCTGGTACAGGTGGAGCTGACTGAAGCTCTGTCTGTCCGTCTGTCTCTGTGTGTTGATTTGGAAAAAGTGTATGAGAGAAGTCTAACAGTATATGTTTTCCTGTTTTTCCAGTGTGTGAGAAAGGTGTTCAGAAGGTGTGTTCCAGCTCTCCAGACGAGCACCTCCAGCCGTTTAAGGACAAGATGGAGGCGTTCGTTCTGATTGGTGAGTAGCCTATAGCACTGGGCAATAATGAGGACAACAGTAGTCCCCAGTAGTTAGTAGTATAGTGACACAGCAACAGTAGTTAGTAGTAGTTAGTAGTATAGTGTCATAACAACAGTAGTTAGTAGTTGTTCGTAGTAGTATTGTGACACAACAACAGTAGTTAGTAGTAGTATAGTGACATACCAACAGTAGTTAGTAGTAGTATAGTGACACAACAACAGTAGTTAGTAGTATAGTGTCACAACAACAGTAGTTAGTAGTATAGTGTTTTAACAACAGTAGTTAGTAGTATAGTGACACAACAACAGTAGTTAGTAGTACAGTGACACAACAACAGTAGTTAGTAGTAGTAGTAGTAGTAGTAGTAGTAGTTAGTAGTATAGTGACACAACAACAGTAGTTAGTAGTATAGTGTCATAACAACAGTAGTTAGTAGTATAGTGACACAACAACAGTAGTTAGTAGTATAGTGACATAACAACAGTAGTTAGTAGTATAGTGACACAACAACAGTAGTTAGTAGTAGTAGTAGTAGTAGTAGTAGTTAGTAGTATAGTGACATAACAACAGTAGTTAGTAGTATAGTCACACAACAACAGTAGTTAGTAGTATAGTGACACAACAACAGTAGTTAGTAGTATAGTGACACAACAACAGTAGTTAGTAGTAGTTAGTAGTAGTTAGCAGTAGTATAGTGACACAACAACAGTAGTTAGTAGTAGTTAGTAGTAGTATAGTGACATAACAACAGTAGTTAGTAGTAGTTCGTAGTAGTAGTAGTTAGCAGTAGTATAGTGACATAACAACAGTAGTTAGTAGTATAGTCACACAACAACAGTAGTTAGTAGTATAGGGACACAGCAACAATAGTTAGTAGTATAGTGACACAACAACAGTAGTTAGTAGTAGTTAGTAGTAGTTAGTAGTAGTATAGTGACATAACAACAGTAGTTAGTAGTAGTTAGTAGTAGTTAGTAGTAGTATAGTGACATAACAACAGTAGTTAGTAGTAGTTCGTAGTAGTAGTAGTTAGCAGTAGTATAGTGACACAACAACAGTAGTTAGTAGTAGTTAGTAGTAGTATTGTGACACAACAACAGTAGTTAGTAGTAGTTCGTAGTAGTATTGTGACACAACAACAGTAGTTAGTAGTAGTTAGTAGTAGTATAGTGACATAACAACAGTAGTTAGTAGTAGTTAGTAGTATAGTGACACAACAACAGTAGTTAGTAGTATATGGACACAGCAACAGTAGTTAGTAGTATAGTTACACAACAACAGTAGTTAGTAGTAGTTAGTAGTAGTTAGTAGTAGTATAGTGACATAACAACAGTAGTTAGTAGTAGTTCGTAGTAGTAGTAGTTAGTAGTAGTATAGTGACACAACAACAGTAGTAAGTAGTAGTTCGTAGTAGTATTGTGACACAACAACAGTAGTTAGTAGTAGTTAGTAGTAGTATAGTGACATAACAACAGGAGTTAGTAGTAGTTAGTAGTATAGTGACACAACAACAGTAGTTAGTAGTATAGGGACACAGCAACAGTAGTTAGTAGTATAGTTACACAACAACAGTAGTTAGTAGTAGTTAGTAGTAGTTAGTAGTAGTATAGTGACACAACAACAGTAGTTAGTAGTAGTTCATAGTAGTATTGTGACACAACAACAGTAGTTAGTACTATAGTGACATAACAACAGTAGTTAGTAGTAGTTAGTAGTAGTTAGTAGTAGTATAGTGACACAACAACAGTAGTTAGTAGTAGTTCGTAGTAGTATTGTGACACAACAACAGTAGTTAGTAGTGTAGTGACATACCAACAGTAGTTCGTAGTTGTTCGTAGTAGTATTGTGACACAACAACAGTAGCTAGTAGTAGTATAGTGACATACCAACAGTAGTTAGTAGTAGTATAGTGACACAACAACAGTAGTTAGTAGTATAGTGACACAACAACAGTAGTTAGTAGTATAGTGACACAACAGCAGTAGTTAGTAGTATAGTGACACAACAACAGTAGTTAGTAGTATAGCGACACAACAACAGTAGTTAGTAGTATAGCGACACAACAACAGTAGTTAGTAGTTGTTCGTAATAGTATTGTGACACAACAACAGTAGTTAGTGGTAGTATAGTGACATACCAACAGTAGTTAGTAGTATAGTGACACAACAACAGTAGTTAGTAGTATAGTGACACAACAACAGTAGTTAGTAGTATAGTGACACAACGACAGTAGTTAGTAGTATAGTGTCACAACAACAGTAGTTAGTAGTAGTATAGTGGCATACCAACAGTAGTTAGTAGTATAGTGACACAACAACAGTAGTTAGTAGTGTAGTTACATACCAACAGTAGTTAGTAGTGTAGTGACACAACAACAGTAGTTAGTAGTAGTTCGTAATAGTATTGTGACACAACAACAGTAGTTAGTAGTATAGTGTCACAACAACAGCAGTTAGTAGTGTAGTGACACAACAACAGTAGTTAGTAGTATAGTGACACAACAACAGTAGTTAGTAGTAGTAGTAGTAGTTAGTAGTAGTATGGTGACATAACAACAGTAGTTAGTAGTATAGTGACACAACAACAGTAGTTAGTAGTATAGTGTCACAACAACAGTAGTTAGTAGTAGTATAGTGGCATACCAACAGTAGTTAGTAGTATAGTGACACAACAACAGTAGTTAGTAGTGTAGTGACATACCAACAGTAGTTAGTAGTATAGTGACACAACAACAGTAGTTAGTAGTAGTAGTAGTAGTAGTAGTTAGTAGTAGTATGGTGACATAACAACAGTAGTTAGTAGTATAGTGACACAACAACAGCAGTTAGTAGTAGTTCGTGATAGTATTGTGATACAACAACAGTAGTTAGTAGTATAGTGACATAACAACAGTAGTTAGTAGTATAGTGACACAACAACAGTAGTTAGTAGTATAGTGACATAACAACAGCAGTTAGTAGTATAGTAACACAAGAACAGTAGTTAGTAGTATAGTGACATAACAACAGCAGTTAGTAGTATAGTGACACAACAACAGTAGTTAGTAGGTTAGTGACACAACAACAGTAGTTAGTAGTAGTTAGTAGTAGTAGTAGTTAGTAGTAGTATAGTGACATAACAACAGTAGTTAGTAGTATAGTGACACAACAACAGTTGTTAGTAGTATGGTCACACAACAACAGTAGTTAGTAGTAGTTAGTAGTAGTAGTAGTTAGTAGTAGTATAGTGACATAACAACAGTAGTTAGTAGTATAGTGACACAACAACAGTTGTTAGTAGTATGGTCACACAACAACAGCAGTTAGTAGTAGTTAGTAGTAGTTAGTAGTAGTATAGTGACATAACAACAGTAGTTAGTAGTAGTTCGTAGTAGTAGTAGTTAGTAGTAGTATAGTGACACAACAACAGTAGTTAGTAGTAGTTCATAGTAGTATTGTGACACAACAACAGTAGTTAGTACTATAGTGACATAACAACAGTAGTTAGTAGTAGTTAGTAGTAGTTAGTAGTAGTATAGTGACACAACAACAGTAGTTAGTAGTAGTTCGTAGTAGTATTGTGACACAACAACAGTAGTTAGTAGTGTAGTGACATACCAACAGTAGTTCGTAGTTGTTCGTAGTAGTATTGTGACACAACAACAGTAGTTAGTAGTAGTATAGTGACATACCAACAGTAGTTAGTAGTAGTATAGTGACACAACAACAGTAGTTAGTAGTATAGTGACACAACAACAGTAGTTAGTAGTATAGTGACACAACAACAGTAGTTAGTAGTATAGTGTCACAACAACAGTAGTTAGTAGTAGTATAGTGACATACCAACTGTAGTTAGTAGTATAGTGACACAACAACAGTAGTTAGTAGTGTAGTGACATACCAACAGTAGTTAGTAGTATAGTGACACAACAACAGTAGTTAGTAGTATAGTGTCACAACAACAGTAGTTAGTAGTAGTATAGTGACATACCAACTGTAGTTAGTAGTATAGTGACACAACAACAGTAGTTAGTAGTGTAGTGACATACCAACAGTAGTTAGTAGTATAGTGACACAACAACAGTAGTTAGTAGTATAGTGTCACAACAACAGCAGTTAGTAGTAGTTCGTAATAGTATTGTGACACAACAACAGTAGTTAGTAGTATAGTGACACAACAACAGTAGTTAGTAGTATAGCGACACAACAACAGTAGTTAGTAGTTGTTCGTAATAGTATTGTGACACAACAACAGTAGTTAGTAGTAGTATAGTGACATACCAACAGTAGTTAGTAGTATAGTGACACAACAACAGTAGTTAGTAGTATAGTGACACAACAACAGTAGTTAGTAGTATAGTGACACAACAACAGTAGTTAGTAGTATAGCGACACAACAACAGTAGTTAGTAGTAGTTAGTAGTATAGTGACACAACAACAGTAGTTAGTAGTATAGTGTCACAACAACAGTAGTTAGTAGTAGTATAGTGGCATACCAACAGTAGTTAGTAGTATAGTGACACAACAACAGTAGTTAGTAGTGTAGTGACATACCAACAGTAGTTAGTAGTATAGTGAAACAACAACAGTAGTTAGAAGTAGTAGTAGTAGTAGTAGTTAGTAGTAGTATGGTGACATAACAACAGTAGTTAGTAGTATAGTGACATACCAACAGTAGTTAATTATGTAGTGACATACCAACAGTAGTTAGTAGTATAGTGACACAACAACAGTAGTTAGTAGTAGTAGTAGTAGTAGTAGTTAGTAGTAGTATGGTGACATAACAACAGTAGTTAGTAGTATAGTGACACAACAACAGCAGTTAGTAGTAGTTCGTGATAGTATTGTGATACAACAACAGTAGTTAGTAGTATAGTGACATAACAACAGTAGTTAGTAGTATAGTGACACAACAACAGTAGTTAGTAGTATAGTGACATAACAACAGCAGTTAGTAGTATAGTAACACAAGAACAGTAGTTAGTAGTATAGTGACATAACAACAGCAGTTAGTAGTATAGTGACACAACAACAGTAGTTAGTAGGTTAGTGACACAACAACAGTAGTTAGTAGTAGTTAGTAGTAGTAGTAGTTAGTAGTAGTATAGTGACATAACAACAGTAGTTAGTAGTATAGTGACACAACAACAGTTGTTAGTAGTATGGTCACACAACAACAGTAGTTAGTAGTAGTTAGTAGTAGTAGTAGTAGTTAGTAGTAGTATAGTGACATAACAACAGTAGTTAGTAGTATAGTGACACAACAACAGTTGTTAGTAGTATGGTCACACAACAACAGTAGTTAGTAGTAGTTAGTAGTAGTTAGTAGTAGTATAGTGACATAACAACAGTAGTTAGTAGTAGTTCGTAGTAGTAGTAGTTAGTAGTAGTATAGTGACACAACAACAGTAGTTAGTAGTAGTTCATAGTAGTATTGTGACACAACAACAGTAGTTAGTACTATAGTGACATAACAACAGTAGTTAGTAGTAGTTAGTAGTAGTTAGTAGTAGTATAGTGACACAACAACAGTAGTTAGTAGTAGTTCGTAGTAGTATTGTGACACAACAACAGTAGTTAGTAGTGTAGTGACATACCAACAGTAGTTCGTAGTTGTTCGTAGTAGTATTGTGACACAACAACAGTAGTTAGTAGTAGTATAGTGACATACCAACAGTAGTTAGTAGTAGTATAGTGACACAACAACAGTAGTTAGTAGTATAGTGACACAACAACAGTAGTTAGTAGTATAGTGACACAACAACAGTAGTTAGTAGTATAGTGTCACAACAACAGTAGTTAGTAGTAGTATAGTGACATACCAACTGTAGTTAGTAGTATAGTGACACAACAACAGTAGTTAGTAGTGTAGTGACATACCAACAGTAGTTAGTAGTATAGTGACACAACAACAGTAGTTAGTAGTATAGTGTCACAACAACAGTAGTTAGTAGTAGTATAGTGACATACCAACTGTAGTTAGTAGTATAGTGACACAACAACAGTAGTTAGTAGTGTAGTGACATACCAACAGTAGTTAGTAGTATAGTGACACAACAACAGTAGTTAGTAGTATAGTGTCACAACAACAGCAGTTAGTAGTAGTTCGTAATAGTATTGTGACACAACAACAGTAGTTAGTAGTATAGTGACATAACAACAGTAGTTAGTAGTATAGTGACACAACAACAGTAGTTAGTAGTAGTAGTAGTAGTAGTAGTAGTAGTTAGTAGTATAGTGACATAACAACAGTAGTTAGTAGTATAGTCACACAACAACAGTAGTTAGTAGTATAGTGACACAACAACAGTAGTTAGTAGTATAGTGACACAACAACAGTAGTTAGTAGTAGTTAGTAGTAGTTAGCAGTAGTATAGTGACACAACAACAGTAGTTAGTAGTAGTTAGTAGTAGTATAGTGACATAACAACAGTAGTTAGTAGTAGTTCGTAGTAGTAGTAGTTAGCAGTAGTATAGTGACATAACAACAGTAGTTAGTAGTATAGTCACACAACAACAGTAGTTAGTAGTATAGGGACACAGCAACAATAGTTAGTAGTATAGTGACACAACAACAGTAGTTAGTAGTAGTTAGTAGTAGTTAGTAGTAGTATAGTGACATAACAACAGTAGTTAGTAGTAGTTAGTAGTAGTTAGTAGTAGTATAGTGACATAACAACAGTAGTTAGTAGTAATTCGTAGTAGTAGTAGTTAGCAGTAGTATAGTGACACAACAACAGTAGTTAGTAGTAGTTAGTAGTAGTATTGTGACACAACAACAGTAGTTAGTAGTAGTTCGTAGTAGTATTGTGACACAACAACAGTAGTTAGTAGTAGTTAGTAGTAGTATAGTGACATAACAACAGTAGTTAGTAGTAGTTAGTAGTATAGTGACACAACAACAGTAGTTAGTAGTATATGGACACAGCAACAGTAGTTAGTAGTATAGTTACACAACAACAGTAGTTAGTAGTAGTTAGTAGTAGTTAGTAGTAGTATAGTGACATAACAACAGTAGTTAGTAGTAGTTCGTAGTAGTAGTAGTTAGTAGTAGTATAGTGACACAACAACAGTAGTTAGTAGTAGTTCGTAGTAGTATTGTGACACAACAACAGTAGTTAGTAGTAGTTAGTAGTAGTATAGTGACATAACAACAGGAGTTAGTAGTAGTTAGTAGTATAGTGACACAACAACAGTAGTTAGTAGTATAGTTACACAACAACAGTAGTTAGTAGTAGTTAGTAGTAGTTAGTAGTAGTATAGTTACACAACAACAGTAGTTAGTAGTAGTTAGTAGTAGTTAGTAGTAGTATAGTGACACAACAACAGTAGTTAGTAGTAGTTCGTAGTAGTATTGTGACACAACAACAGTAGTTAGTAGTGTAGTGACATACCAACAGTAGTTCGTAGTTGTTCGTAGTAGTATTGTGACACAACAACAGTAGCTAGTAGTAGTATAGTGACATACCAACAGTAGTTAGTAGTAGTATAGTGACACAACAACAGTAGTTAGTAGTATAGTGACACAACAACAGTAGTTAGTAGTATAGTGACACAACAACAGTAGTTAGTAGTATAGTGACACAACAACAGTAGTTAGTAGTATAGCGACACAACAACAGTAGTTAGTAGTTGTTCGTAATAGTATTGTGACACAACAACAGCAGTTAGTAGTAGTATAGTGACATACCAACAGTAGTTAGTAGTATAGTGACACAACAACAGTAGTTAGTAGTATAGTGACACAACAACAGTAGTTAGTAGTATAGTGACACAACAACAGTAGTTAGTAGTATAGCGACACAACAACAGTAGTTAGTAGTAGTTAGTAGTATAGTGACACAACAACAGTAGTTAGTAGTATAGTGTCACAACAACAGTAGTTAGTAGTAGTATAGTGGCATACCAACAGTAGTTAGTGGTATAGTGACACAACAACAGTAGTTAGTAGTGTAGTTACATACCAACAGTAGTTAGTAGTATAGTGACACAACAACAGTAGTTAGTAGTAGTTCGTAATAGTATTGTGACACAACAACAGTAGTTAGTAGTATAGTGTCACAACAACAGCAGTTAGTAGTGTAGTGACACAACAACAGTAGTTAGTAGTATAGTGACACAACAAGAGTAGTTAGTAGTAGTAGTAGTAGTTAGTAGTAGTATGGTGACATAACAACAGTAGTTAGTAGTATAGTGACACAACAACAGTAGTTAGTAGTATAGTGTCACAACAACAGTAGTTAGTAGTAGTATAGTGGCATACCAACAGTAGTTAGTAGTATAGTGACACAACAACAGTAGTTAGTAGTGTAGTGACATACCAACAGTAGTTAGTAGTATAGTGACACAACAACAGTAGTTAGAAGTAGTAGTAGTAGTAGTAGTTAGTAGTAGTATGGTGACATAACAACAGTAGTTAGTAGTATAGTGACATACCAACAGTAGTTAATTATGTAGTGACATACCAACAGTAGTTAGTAGTATAGTGACACAACAACAGTAGTTAGTAGTAGTAGTAGTAGTAGTAGTTAGTAGTAGTATGGTGACATAACAACAGTAGTTAGTAGTATAGTGACACAACAACAGCAGTTAGTAGTATAGTGACATAACAACAGCAGTTAGTAGTATAGTAACACAAGAACAGTAGTTAGTAGTATAGTGACATAACAACAGCAGTTAGTAGTATAGTGACACAACAACAGTAGTTAGTAGGTTAGTGACACAACAACAGTAGTTAGTAGTAGTTAGTAGTAGTAGTAGTTAGTAGTAGTATAGTGACATAACAACAGTAGTTAGTAGTATAGTGACACAACAACAGTTGTTAGTAGTATGGTCACACAACAACAGTAGTTAGTAGTAGTTAGTAGTAGTAGTAGTTAGTAGTAGTATAGTGACATAACAACAGTAGTTAGTAGTATAGTGACACAACAACAGTTGTTAGTAGTATGGTCACACAACAACAGTAGTTAGTAGTAGTTAGTAGTAGTTAGTAGTAGTATAGTGACATAACAACAGTAGTTAGTAGTAGTTCGTAGTAGTAGTAGTTAGTAGTAGTATAGTGACACAACAACAGTAGTTAGTAGTAGTTCATAGTAGTATTGTGACACAACAACAGTAGTTAGTACTATAGTGACATAACAACAGTAGTTAGTAGTAGTTAGTAGTAGTTAGTAGTAGTATAGTGACACAACAACAGTAGTTAGTAGTAGTTCGTAGTAGTATTGTGACACAACAACAGTAGTTAGTAGTGTAGTGACATACCAACAGTAGTTCGTAGTTGTTCGTAGTAGTATTGTGACACAACAACAGTAGTTAGTAGTAGTATAGTGACATACCAACAGTAGTTAGTAGTAGCATAGTGACACAACAACAGTAGTTAGTAGTATAGTGACACAACAACAGTAGTTAGTAGTATAGTGACACAACAACAGTAGTTAGTAGTATAGTGTCACAACAACAGTAGTTAGTAGTAGTATAGTGACATACCAACTGTAGTTAGTAGTATAGTGACACAACAACAGTAGTTAGTAGTGTAGTGACATACCAACAGTAGTTAGTAGTATAGTGACACAACAACAGTAGTTAGTAGTATAGTGTCACAACAACAGCAGTTAGTAGTAGTTCGTAATAGTATTGTGACACAACAACAGTAGTTAGTAGTATAGTGTCACAACAACAGCAGTTAGTAGTGTAGTGACACAACAACAGTAGTTAGTAGTATAGTGACACAACAACAGTAGTTAGTAGTAGTAGTAGTAGTTAGTAGTAGTATGGTGACATAACAACAGTAGTTAGTAGTATAGTGACATACCAACAGTAGTTACTAGTGTAGTGACATACCAACAGTAGTTAGTAGTATAGTGACACAACAACAGTAGTTAGTAGTAGTAGTAGTAGTTAGTAGTAGTATGGTGACATAACAACAGTAGTTAGTAGTATAGTGACACAACAACAGTAGTTAGTAGTATAGTGTCACAACAACAGCAGTTAGTAGTAGTTAGTAGTAGTATTGTGACACAACAACAGTAGTTAGTAGTATAGTGACATAACAACAGTAGTTAGTAGTAGTTAGTAGTAGTTAGTAGTAGTATAGTGACACAACAACAGTAGTTAGTAGTAGTTCGTAGTAGTATTGTGACACAACAACAGTAGTTAGTAGTGTAGTGACATACCAACAGTAGTTCGTAGTTGTTCGTAGTAGTATTGTGACACAACAACAGTAGTTAGTAGTAGTATAGTGACATACCAACAGTAGTTAGTAGTAGTATAGTGACACAACAACAGTAGTTAGTAGTATAGTGACACAACAACAGTAGTTAGTAGTATAGTGTCACAACAACAGTAGTTAGTAGTAGTATAGTGACATACCAACAGTAGTTAGTAGTATAGTGACACAACAACAGTAGTTAGTAGTATAGTGACACAACAACAGTAGTTAGTAGTATAGTGTCACAACAACAGTAGTTAGTAGTAGTATAGTGACATACCAACTGTAGTTAGTAGTATAGTGACACAACAACAGTAGTTAGTAGTGTAGTGACATACCAACAGTAGTTAGTAGTATAGTGACACAACAACAGTAGTTAGTAGTATAGTGTCACAACAACAGCAGTTAGTAGTAGTTCGTAATAGTATTGTGACACAACAACAGTAGTTAGTAGTATAGTGTCACAACAACAGCAGTTAGTAGTGTAGTGACACAACAACAGTAGTTAGTAGTGTAGTGTCACAACAACAGTAGTTAGTAGTATAGTGACACAACAACAGTAGTTAGTAGTATAGTGACACAACAACAGTAGTTAGTAGTAGTAGTAGTAGTTAGTAGTAGTATGGTGACATAACAACAGTAGTTAGTAGTATAGTGACATACCAACAGTAGTTAGTAGTGTAGTGACATACCAACAGTAGTTAGTAGTATAGTGACACAACAACAGTAGTTAGTAGTAGTAGTAGTAGTAGTAGTTAGTAGTAGTATGGTGACATAACAACAGTAGTTAGTAGTATAGTGTCACAACAACAGCAGTTAGTAGTAGTTAGTAGTAGTATTGTGACACAACAACAGTAGTTAGTAGTATAGTGACACAACAACATTAGTTAGTAGTATAGTGACATAACAACAGTAGTTAGTAGTATAGTGACACAACAACATTAGTTAGTAGTATAGTGACATAACAACAGCAGTTAGTAGTATAGTGACACAACAACATTAGTTAGTAGTATAGTGACATAACAACAGCAGTTAGTAGTATAGTAACACAACAACAGTCGTTAGTAGTATAGTGACATAACAACAGCAGTTAGTAGTATAGTGACACAACAACAGTAGTTAGTAGTAGTTAGTAGTCAGTAGTAGTAGTTAGTAGGTTAGTGACATAACAACAGTAGTTAGTAGTAGTTAGTAGTAGTAGTAGTTAGTAGTAGTATAGTGACATAACAACAGTAGTTAGTAGTATAGTGACACAACAACAGTTGTTAGTAGTATGGTCACACAACAACAGTAGTTAGTAGTAGTTAGTAGTAGTAGTAGTTAGTAGTAGTATAGTGACATAACAACAATAGTTAGTAGGTTAGTGACACAACAACAGTAGTTAGTAGTAGTTAGTAGTAGTAGTAGTTAGTAGTAGTATAGTGGCATAACAACAATAGTTAGTAGTATAGTGACACAACCACAGTAGTTAGTAGTAGTTAGTAGTAGTAGTGTATATATATATCGCTCCCTCTCTCTTTTGCTCTCTATCTCTCTTTCTCCCTCCCTCCTCACGTTGCTCCTATCATAATTATTCAATTGTCTCTAGCTCTCAGATAAGGAAGCATACATCCTGTTGCCATGGCGAATTTCTTATCTGTTTTTTTTTAGAGGCTTGATATGGGTCTGAGGGGAAGATAGACAGCTTACGGTGAAGTTCAGAGGCTAGACACACAGATAGGGATCAGGCAGTGTGTACTGGGACTCTGGAGAGAGACAGATAGGGAGAACGTTCAGTGGGAGAAACTGTTCAGAGAAGGAGAGAGAGCGAGAGAGAGAGAGAGCGAGAGAGCGAGAGAGAGAGCGAGAGAGCGAGAGAGAGAGAGCGAGAGAGTGAGAGTGAGAGAGCGAGAGAGTGAGAGTGAGAGAGCGAGTGAGAGAGAGCGAGAGAGCGAGAGAGCGAGAGCGAGAGAGCGAGAGAGCGAGAGAGCGAGTGAGTGAGTGAGTGAGAGAGTGAGTGAGTGAGTGAGTGAGTGAGAGAGTGAGAGAGTGAGAGAGTGAGAGAGTGAGAGATCGATCTGTTCTGCATGGCTCTAAGTCTTTGGATTGAAATAGAATCATAGACCATTATAGTTACAATTAAGGCAGCAAAACAGCCCCTTTGTGGGAGAATTGCATGTAAAATGTGTGTTTTTAAGAAGAAAAAGTTTCCATTTAACTTGCAATTGTCAAGACCATTGTACAGTACAGTACCTTCTCAGTGCTTGTCTTTGCATGCCGGTGTATGTAGTTCATTTAAATGTTATACAATTGTGTATATTTCATTTGCAGCGCATAAAGAACATGATGACGTGCATGCCCAGTTGATGTTTGCACAAAAAAGGTTTGAAAACACACCTCTCTCGTTCTACTTCTACATAACCTTTGTAGTATGACGAAATGCGTTTAATTGAAGAGCTCCACAGGGCGTCGACAGTAATTAAATTATTACACGAGAGATTCACTGGACCAGAAGTTCAATTATTACACAAGAGATTCACTGGACCTGACGTTCTAACATCCTCTTCCCTTATCTCCGTTCCTCAGCTTCCACGAGCTGGTGACGTTCTTAGGGCTGAAGCCCAAGACAGGAGAGACCGAGGTGGCGACAGGTCACTTCTTCATGCTGTGGTTTGAGTTCTGTACCGACTTCATGACCAGGTGGAGGAGAGAGAACAAGAATATCTCCAAAGAGAGGTGTGTGTGTGTGCGTGCGTGCAAAAGAGGTCATTTGGAACCACCCTTGTGTGATGTAACCTTGCCAGAGAACTGATGACTTGCGGTAGCTCCCCAGGCTCAGTCTTGTGGCGTGCAGAAGACCCAGGTTCAAAACCCTGGTCAGTTACGGCTACAAACACAGTGAACTACTGTAGCTCCAAGACTGGAGTAATTTAATTCCCACAGGGATCACTTACACATACTGAAAACATATGTATTCACTTCAGTGGATAAAAACATCTAATTGACATATACAATATATATTACTTGGATTTGATCGTGTATTATTTGCTTATATAACTATATCCCCTTGAGAATTGACTAAATAAGGAAGATGGCTATCTAAGATGGCCGCCATCACCCATCTGCTACATCCAACAAAGACACTTCCGTTCCACGGACTGACTGATAGTTGAGTAACACTGTTCTACGTTTTATTAATTTAGCAGGCGCTCTAACCCAGAGCGACTTATCATACCCGTCCCTCGGTGGGAATAAAATCCACAACCCTGGAGTTGCAACCGCCATGCTCTGCCAACTGAGCTACACGGGACCAGACTGACTGACTGACTGAGACTGTCTGTCTGTCTGAAGATTGTGATCTAGTGGAAAACATTGTTCTATCTAGAACATCGGTCGAATCTCCTGTATGTTACTGGGTCCGGTCCGAGGCTGATGTGAACTTGTCTCCTGGAGGGGGGGGGGGGGGGGGGGGGGGGGGGGGGCGTACGTATCAAGTGTCTCAGAGTTCTGATTTAGGATCAATTCTGATAACAGTGCCTAGGATTACATGGATAGGGGGGGGGGGGGGGGGTAATCCTAGGTCAGCACTCTCACTATGAAACTGATGTGAACCTGCTCTTTTCCCCCATCCTTCCCTCTTTCTCCCAGACTGAAAGAGGCTCAGCTGTCGGTGAAGAAGATTACAGCAGACAAGAAGGTGGAAACTAGGAAGATCAACCCTAACAGTCTGGTGAGAACAACACAACTCAAACTTAAGATAGACATATAGTCAGGGGGTGCAACTTTGGTTTTAGAAGTGGGAGGGACATAGATTTTCTTTTATCTGATTGGATAAATAATCCAAACAGCCTCTCCAACCTCTCTGAGGTGTCCACATGGTCCTAAAGCACACTGTTGCCTCGTCTTGTATCAAAAATGTAATTTTTGTTCGCTCTCTCTCGCTCTCTCTCTCGCTCTCTCTCGCTCTTTCGCTCTCTCTCGCTCTCTCTCTCTCTCTCTCGCTCTCTCTCGTTCTCTCGCTCTCTCGCTCGCTCTCGCTCTCTCTCGCTCTCTCTCGCTCTCTCGCTCTCTCTCGCTCTCTCTCGCTCTCTCTCGCTCTTTCGCTCTCTCTCGCTCTCTCGCTCTCTCTCTCGCTCTCTCTCGCTCTCTCTCGCTCTCTCTCGCTCTCTCGCTCTCTCTCGCTCTCTCTCGCTCTCTCTCGCTCTCTCTCGCTCTCTCTCGCTCTCTCTCGCTCTCTCTCTCTCGCTCTCTCTCACTCTCTCTCGCTCTCTCTCGCTCTCTCGCTCTCTCTCTCTCGCTCTCTCTCTCGTCATGTTCCCCCCGTCCCCAGTGAAAGCTGCGCCCCTGCATACAGTATAAAGCTCTGAGCACCACTATCGACTATCCATCACATCTGATTAACCCTGACAGTGTGGAGAGTCTCAGGGAAACATTACCACTCAACTCAACACAAACAGAAAACATGTTAGAATGAATTTCATGGTTATTGCAGTACATTACTTAAGCAATAAAGCATGAGGTGGTGTGGAAGCTCAAATACAATTGTATTGGTCACATACACATGGTTAGCAGATGTTAATGGTCACATACACATGGTTAGCAGATGTTAATGGTCACATACACATGGTTAGCAGATGTTATTGGTCACATACACATGGTTAGCAGATGTTATTGGTCACATACACATGGTTAGCAGATGTTAATGGTCACATACACATGGTTAGCAGATGTTATTGGTCACATACACATGGTTAGCAGATGTTAATGGTCACATACACATGGTTAGCAGATGTTATTGGTCACATACACATGGTTAGCAGATGTTATTGGTCACATACACCTGGTTAGCAGATGTTATTGGTCACATACACATGGTTAGCAGATGTTAATGGTCACATACACATGGTTAGCAGATGTTATTGGTCACATACACATGGTTAGCAGATGTTATTGGTCACATACACATGGTTAGCAGATGTTATTGGTCACATACACATGGTTAGCAGATGTTATTGGTCACATACACATGGTTAGCAGATGTTATTGGTCACATACACATGGTTAGCAGATGTTAATGGTCACATACACATGGTTAGCAGATGTTAATGGTCACATACACATGGTTAGCAGATGTTAATGGTCACATACACATGGTTAGCAGATGTTAATGCGAGTGTAGCGAAATTCTTGTGCTTCTAGTTCCGACAGTGCAGCAATGTCTAACAATTCCCCAACAACTATCTTATACACACAGATCTAAGTAAAGGAATGGAATAAGAATATATACATGTAAATATATGAAAGAGCAATGACAGAGCGGCATAGGCAAGATAAACATTATGGCCAATATACCATGGCTAAGTGCTGTTCTTAGACACGACACTATGCAGAGTGCCTGGATACAGCCCTTAGCCGTGGTACGTTGGCCATATACCACAAGTCCCTGAGGTGCATTATTGTTATTATAAACTAGTTACCAACGTAATTAGAGCAGTAAAAATAAATATTTTGTCATACCCGTGATATATGGTCTGATACACCACGGCTGTCAGCCAATCAGCATAAGGGCTCGAACCACCCAGTTTATAAAGAGAAATAATGCACACTCAAAGATGCCCTTCAAGCCAATCAGAAACGACGGTTCAACAATGCTGTGGTATAAAGATATGAAGTACACCCTAACAGTCTGGTGAGAGTACGATAGATAGATGATGACATGATCCTATCACGCTAACCAGATTTTGGGGCTAAGTTATTAGCATCATCCATTTGATAGATTTTGTGATTCAGGCAAAAAAAAATGTTTATCTATCTCAGGAACCTGGGTTTGATTGAATAATTTAATTACTGTTCCATGCATAATAACTTCCACTGGGCCTCAAAAGTGTGAAATTCTCCTCCCCCTATGGGCTGTTCTGGCTCGGACAAGGCTTCCTTAATGACTTAGTTGGACAAGGCTTACTTAATGACTTAGTTGGACAAGGCTTACTTAATGACTTAGTTGGACAAGGCTTACTTAATGACTTAATTGGACAAGGTTTATTTAATGACTTAATTGGACAAGGCTTTCTTAATGACTTAGTTGGACAAGGCTTACTTAATAACTTAATTGGACAAGGCTTACTTAATGACTTAATTGGACAAGGTTTATTTAATGACTTAATTGAACAAGGCTTACTTAATAACTTAATTGGACAAGGCTTACTTAATAAATTAATTGGACGAGGCTTAATGACTTAGTTGGACAAGGCTTACTTAATGACTTAGTTGGGCAAGGCTTACTTAATGACTTAATTGGACAAGGCTTACTTAATAGCTTAATTGGACAAGGCTTAATGACTTAGTTTGACAAGGCTTAATGACTTAGTTGGACAAGGCTTACTTAATGACTTAATTGAACAAGGCTTACTTAATAACTTAATTGGACAAGGCTTACTTAATAAATTAATTGGACAAGGCTTAATGACTTAGTTGGACAAGGCTTACTTAATGACTTAGTTGGACAAGGCTTAATGACTTAGTTGGACAAGGCTTACTTAAAAGCCAGTACAGTATGTGGAGACAATTTGCTTACTGTCCCTAATGAAAAACAATAACCACTTTTCCCTGCCCTGACAGAAAGAGAGACTGCGCCAGAAAGAAGCCAACATGGTGGCCACAAGCTGAGAGACAGAACAGGACAGAGAAGAACAGGACAGAGAAGAAAATACATTAATGAGAAGAGGGCGCATGTGTGAGGGGACTGATGGGTTGATGTGTGAGGGGACTCGGGACTCCTCCCACCTTCTCCCGTCACCGCCCCTTAGCCACCCACACAGGACTGGGGACTCCTCCCACCTTCTCCCGTCACCGCCCCTAAGCCACCCACACAGGACTGGGGACTCCTCCCACCTTCTTCCGTCACTGCCCCTTAGCCACCCACACAGGACTGGGGACTCCTCCCACCTTCTCCCGACACCGCCCCTTAGCCACCTACACAGGACTGGGGACTCCTCCCACCTTCTCCCGTTACTGCCCCTTAGCCACCCACACAGACCGGGGACTCCTCCCACCTTCTCCCGTCACCGCCCCTTAGCCACCCACACAGGACTGGGGACTCCTCCCACCTTCTCCCGACACCGCTCCTTAGCCACCCACACAGGACTGGGGACTCCTCCCACCTTCTCCCGACACCGCTCCTTAGCCACCCACACAGGACTGGGGACTCCTCCCACCTTCTCGCGTCACCGCCCCTTAGCCACCCACACAGGACTTGGGACTCCTCCCACCTTCTCCCGTCACCGCCCCTTAGCCACCCACACAGGACTGGGGACTCCTCCCACCTTCTCCCGTCACCGCCCCTTAGCCACCTACACAGGACTGGGGACTCCTCCCACCTTCTCCCGTTACCGCCCCTTAGCCACCCACACAGGACTGGGGACTCCTCCCACCTTCTCACGTCACCGCCACTAAGCCACCCACACAGGGGGGTGATCAGGATCATACTAGTCTCTGATCCTGCCCACCCTGTTATGGACCAAGCCTGGAACACTGTACTGTCCTGGATGCCCATTGACCCTGCCCTCGCTGGACACTAGAGGAAACCCCTTTTACAATGGGTTCAGAGGTCACAAAGTTGCAGATGCATTCACTGACCAACGGGATACTGGCAATAGGATGATAAATATTTATGTTCATTTTGATTTTTTTGATTCTGCACCTCATCCTAGCATTGCCCTGTTAAAAAAAAACATATTTATAAAAAAACAGGCTAATAGCTGATTTAATAACTGGACAAATTAATAAGACAATGTATCTAGATTGTATGGTAAACTTTCTATGAAAAATAGATTTGATATTCAGTTGTCTGTTTTCTGATATTAAATATCAGAAGTTTTGTTTGTTTTATAATACATTTAAGTTTATAATCTTACATTTCCACTGTCAATCATATTAATATATATATATATAATTTATGTACTTTATCTTGCAATCAGTCTGTTGTTACAACCCCAACAACACAAACTAGTTCAATAAGGTGTACAATCATGAGTTTATTCAGCAACCACTTTATACACATGATTAATACAATAACAAGTACATTAAGTGACGTCTAACAGGGCAAAGTTTTAAAAGAAAAGCCAATATTCATGAAGACCACACTCGTCTAGCGCTCTGGAAGAGAACGCATCTACCAACTCATATTCCACACAGTGGAAACAATATATGCTCTCAACGGTTTACAAAAATAGTCTGTCAAATTCTTACACTGTGGCTTTTTCGACTTATTTTAAATGGCAATCATGCGCAAACCTTCTCGTATCCACAGTGATACTGTTATTTGTATTAGGCGCAAACCAACAATATCATTAAAAAAACATTACGCTCGAAGCCATAAGCCATTTACAATGTGCCAAACCAGACAATTATGCCAAACCAGTCATTATAGTCCCATACATTACACTGGGGAGTCTGTTGGGGTTGGCATAGCTACCAGTTTAGGGTTTTGGAATGGTTTTGAACAGTTCCATCCCTTGGTTTCGTTGTCTTTTGATCTCCCCTTTTCGGATTAAGATTGTATATTCTCTCCCTCGTGCATATTCGGTTTTTGCAATGGAAGCACATTTAATTGTATGCATTGGTCGGTACCTTTTAATTCTTCCCGTGGAAAGCAAACCAACAGAGACTGTGTCCATCTATGGTTTTAACTAGGCCTAATCCAGGTCTATGGAAGCGCAGCGGCACGTCTTCACGCGCTGGACGCGTTTCTTTCGGGAGCTGGGTGACTGGCCGGGACATATGAGGGTATAGGTGACAGTTGTGAATGTTTTCGGTTTACAGGTGGAACACGATTGGAAAGCCCCGTCATCTTCGTAGATGTGTCGGGGGATGTAGAAGGAGTTACACTGCCCGTAACAAAAACGATTGATTATAGTGCGGCTGAGGCATCCTTCCTCGTGGATCGTCTGTTTCAGCGGCTGCGTTTTGCACCAGTCCAGTTTGAGGTACCGGCGCTCCGTGACGTGTAAGGCTTCTTGGCTGGATTCTAGAACCTCGTCGTTGGCAGTTACTGGCCCCATTTGGCGGGAGACAAATCCGTTCTGTGGTGGCTGCTGCGGTGAGCGCTCAGACTGGTTGGGACTGGAGTTGTATTTGTATGGGTGCTGAAAGGAACCCTGGTAGCCACCTACCCCTGCGCTCCTTTGCGGACAGAAGAGTAGTCCCAACACCATGGCTGAGGCAAAGACTGACGTCTTCATCCTGATCTATGGAATATTACATAATTACAACTAAAGCCGTCATGGAAATCAACAGAACAAAGTACGCATAACTTTTAGGAAGGTTTATGCAGTAATGTCAAACCAAATACATTTCCAAGTGGTTATAGCGTACAGTTAAGACTAATAGAATCATTTCAACATCGTAATTGGTAGAGCGAAAACGATAAATAGCTAGATTGGCTCACCTGTGTCCTACACAAACGACACGACACAAAGATTCCCTGCGGGATTAAGATATTGCTTAAATATAATTATCCCTGTATGATCTCTTCTCGGAAGAGGCAAAACAAACTGCTGTCTAGCTGTACTGTCTCAGATTTAAGTACAGTAGAGGGATGTACCCGCCCCCTCCAACGCCCGTCATCCTCTGATAGATCCTACGTAAAAATGGCTCAAACCTGGGAAACTTGCAGAGTAAATCATTTATTTTAAATGAACAGAAAATGATCAGAAAGAAAACAGCAAGAGACTTAGTTAAGGCTTGAGCCACACAAAAAAGAAGCAAAACCAGATCAAAACATCAACAGCATATTTGTTTGATAAAAACAGAGAATTCAGCTTCACAGGGTGAATCATACATCACAGGCACACAAATAAACTGAATATCAATACTTTTGATAGATCAATGATTGATTGAGAACTGAAAATAGCAGAGTATAATACCTTTTTTTTTATGTATTTTTTTTTATACACAAGTTGTTAGTAGGCTACGCAGTTCAACATAATGTAATGGTGATTAAAGTAATATTTAGAGAACACTCCCAATACTTTTATGATGTCATTTGGAATATACTTTAGTTTGTGACATGGTGGGGTTAGTAACGTTAGAACAACGCGGGGTGGGGTTCAGGTGGATGTTCTATAGTCCTCCTCTTCCGGGTAGTGGGGAACAGACTTCTTGGCTACAACGTTGTCCAGCTTCTGACCCATCAGATAGGGGTTATTGACACTCTGGAATGAAAAGGGAGCAAATACGACATTGCGTTGTTGTTGGGATTTAAAATCAAATCTTATGACATTCTTGAAAAAGGTGTTGGTAAATAGGCTATAGGTGTTCCAGAGGCGTTTGTGATCATCGACGGAGAAATGAAAGAATGTCGTCTGGATTCAAAATTGACATTGGTCGGTCAACATGCAACTTAATCCAGAAATGTGAGTTTAAAAGGGCATTATCCCCTTCAGGGCATAACAACTCAATGGTGTGGATGTGGTTTCACAGATACAATTTATACAAAAGCTTAAACAAACAATAACAAAAAAAAGCTGAGGAAAAAACAGTTATAACCCTTTGTCTTCTTTTGGGTCCTCCCTTCAGTTTCTGGTACAACCGTTCCTTGTTCTGAAATGACAAAGTAAGTTAGTGACAAAGAATGTTTCTATTGTTTTAAAGCACATGATTTTATTTTCTGTAATCGTAAACACATAGCTTGAGCCTTTTCAGGGAACAAAGACCCTTCCGTGGTTGACTTGTCTAGTGTCCACAGATGGGGTGTGGTGTCAGTTAATACAAGCGGAAAAACATTTCCTAAAAGAGGGTAAGGAGATGGACTTATTCAATGGTACAAGGGGGCACAGCTTTGTTGTAACCACTCGAGCCTAGCGGAGGAGGGTGAAGTTGCCTGTACACTCTGAAGGCAATTTTACCAAGTTGCCCTAGTCACTCACCCACTTGGCCAGAGCAGGGTAGTCATGTTCTGGGTCGAACAAGTGCTGATGCTTCTGGAACTCTCTGCTGAACTCTGCTGTGTCTGGGACATTCTCCAGACAACCATCTGCAGCTACAGTAACAAGCAAAGAGAGGACATGGTCAACATTTTTTCAACATTGGATCTGTGCAACTCCTGCATCCGCTCTCGCTTTAAAAATAAAAACACATTTAAAAAAAAAAGGTCAACGAGGAGAGGCGGCGAGGAGACGGAATGTGGACAAAAATGGACTCCTCCACTCACGTCGTCAGGCAAATTGCTTTTACAGGGGTAGGATCCAAAAAATAACTGTCTAAAGTCAAAAACAAATGAAGTTAGTTGTTCAAGACATTTTATAGATAAAAACATTCTACTTATTCCTTTTAAACGTGTGTGTGATTTTCTTTAAAACAGCTGATTCAAAGGTGGTGTGGCAGATATCAAAACTCTGATGGAACGTGGTTAGAGGGGAGGACACTAACAAAACTGACATCGCCTCGACAACTCATCGGTTTCTGGTGCTACGGAGGAGAATGGATTTTTTTTCCCAAATGAGAAAAGGACATAGACAAGGCAAACCCTAGATTATTCTGCAGCAGTGGAGGCTCTTCAGAGGAGGACCATCCTCCTCAGTGAATTTCAATTATATATTTAATTGTAAAACATGGATAAAGTCATCCTTTTTTATATATACTGTATATATATATATATATTCACCTCACCAAATAATTGATAGAAACACTTTTACAATGAAGGTCTATAGTAGCCTCAACAGCACCTCTATAGGGTAACACCACGGTGTGTCTGGAGGACAGCTAGTTGCCGTCCTTCTCTGGCTACATTGACTTCATTACACAACCTAGGAGGCTCATGGTTCTCACCCCCTTCCATAGACTTGCACTGTAATTATAACTTCTGGAGGACATCTTCCAACCTATCAGAGCTCTTGCAGCATGAACTGACATGTCCACCCAATCAAAGGATCAGAGAATGAATCTAGTACTGAAAGCATAAGCTACAGATAGCTAGCACTGCAGTGCATAAAATGTGAGTAGCTGACTCAAAAGGGAACGACAATAGTTGAACAGTTTTGAACAAATTATTTTTCAAAAATGAAGGCGAAGCAAGTCAAAATTTGTCTCTCTCACTTAATTAGCTAACAAATGCATCTGGCTAGTTTAGTTACTCAAACACCCGGCTCAAACCGAGGGATGCTATGTTAGTTAGCTGGCTATGACTATCCAACAACACTGGAACTACAAGTCAAGGTAAGCTTTTGGTTTTATTAATGTATCGCCCCGGGGCCCACTGGTGTACTGCTTACTGACTATACACTAAAGTTACTGCATGATAGTAGCGGGTTTACTAACGCGTTAATTCTATTAGCTATGTTGACAAAGACGTTACTTTAGCTAATATGGAGACAACGTAGGCTGTGAATAGTGGCGTCACAATCGTCGTAATGAGGAGACCAAAGCGCAGGGTGGTGTGAATGCATACTTCAATGATTGACAAAAAAACACGAAGTACACTAAACAAAACAAACAAACTAACAAGACGAACGTAATTGCTATAGAAACACTGTGCTAACATGCAACATAACATAGACAATAACCCACCAACCACAATCCAAAGCCGGCTGCCTAAATATGGTTCCCAATCAGAGACAACGACAAACACCTGCCACTGATTGAGAACCATATCAGGCCAAAACACATAGAAATAGACAAACTAGACATACTACATAGAATGCCCACTCATTCACACCCTTCAAGGGCAGCGAAAGCAGAAAGGTGCCGGTATGAGGAGGCAGCACAGCAGCGCGGCTGGAAGCCCAAGAGGCAGTCCCAAAAAAATATTTTGGGGGGGCACAGGGAGAGTGTGGCAGAGTCAGGAGTCAGACCTGAGCCAACTCCCCCTGCTTACCGTAAGGAGCCAAGGATGGAACCAGAGCCGGTCAGGGCGGTATTGGAGGTGAGCGAAGCAGAGACAGTGAATGAGTTAATCGGGAGATTGGAGGAGAGAGTTATGAGGGAGGTGCTGTGTTGGTGCTTGAGGCACGACATCCACCCGTCGGAGCGTGTCGGGGATTTGATGTCACCTGGGTCAGCCCTCCATACTCGTCCTGAGGTGCGTGCTAGCCATCTGTTGAAGACTGTGCCAGCCCCACGCACCAGGCCTCCTGTGCGCCTCCCTAGCCCTGCACGTCCTGTGCCAGCTCGGTGTTACAGTTCTCCGAGCCGCGCTTACCGTGGCGGGCGTTGTACTGGTCAGGCACCGTGTTATGTGGTGGAGCGCATGGTGTCCCCAGTACGCGTGCTTAGCCCGGTGCGCTACATCCCAGCTCCCCGCATCTGCCGGGCTAGGGTGAGTATCCAGCCAGGGTGCTCTCAAGATCTCCAGTGTGCCTTCTCGGTCCGGTCTATCTGGTGCCATCTCCACGCACCAGCCCTCCGGTGGCAGCCCCCCGCACAGGCTTTCTGTGCATCTCCAAAGCCCAGTGCTCCCTGTTTCTCCTTCCCGCACCCGCCCTGAGGTGCGTGTCCATCGGCCCTGTACCACCAGTGCTGGCACCACGCACCAGAACCAACAGTGCGCCTCGTCTGTCCTGAGCCGCCAGAGTCTCCCGTCTGTCCTGAGCCGCCAGAGTCTCCCGTCTGTCCTGAGCCGCCAGAGTCTCCCGTCTGTCCTGAGCCGCCAGAGTCTCCCGTCTGTCCTGAGCCGCCAGAGTCTCCCGTCTGTCCTGAGCCGCCAGAGTCTCCCGTCTGTCCTGAGCCGCCAGAGTCTCCCGTCTGTCCTGAGCCGCCAGAGTCTCCCGTCTGTCCTGAGCCGCCAGAGTCTCCCATCTGTCCTGAGCCGCCAGAGTCGCCCGTCTGTCCTGAGCCGCCAGAGTCTCCCGTCTGTCCTGAGCCGCCAGAGTCTCCCGTCTGTCCTGAGCCGCTAGAGTCTCCCGTCTGTCCTGAGCCGCCAGAGTCTCCCGTCTGTCCTGAGCCGCCAGTCTGTCCTTAGCCGTCAGTCAGCCAGGAGCTGCCTGGCGGCGATATTCCCCTGGCTGTGCCCAGGGTCCTTCACCATCTAGAATCTCCTCCCAAGTCCACGAGTCCTGCGTTCTTTGCCGCTGCTGCTGCTGGCCGTTACCACGCTGCTTGGTCCGTTGTAGGTGGGTTTTTCTGTCACGATCGTCGTAGTGAGGAGACCAAAGCGCAGCGTGGTGTGAATGCATACTTTAATGATTGACAAAAAAACACGAAGTACACTAAACAAAACAAACAAACTAACAAGACGAATGTGACTGCTATAGAAACACTGTGCTAACATGCAACATAACATAGACAATAACCCACCAACCACAATCCAAAACAGGTTACCTAAATATGGTTCCCAATCAGAGACAACGACAAACACCTGCCACTGATTGAGAACTATATCAGGCCAAAACACATAGAAATAGACAAACTAGACATACAACATAGAATGCCCACTCATATCACACCCTGACCAAACAAAACATAGAAACAAACAACGCAAATCATGGTCAGAGTGTGACAAGTGGTTATGACAAGGTTTGGCTTGGAAAGGTTTTTTCCACCTGGTCACATACAGCTGATGTGTTCATTGAAGTCCACAAACAAAGGGGAAAAGTGAGAGGATGAGAGTGCACAGAGGCTAGAATTAATACAATGGGGCTGCTATGAAAGTGACTGTTTATGCGTGATCAGGGGTGTATTCATTCCACCAAATGTTGAAAAACGTTTCTAAAACAGAAGCAAATGAAACACGGATAAAAAATATTCCAAATTTGTCCAATAGAAACTCTCGTTTGCCACTTTTGGAATAATGATTACACCCTAGTTAAGCTAGACGCAGACAAGAGTGTGGAAGGCGGTATTGAATGTTTCACTGTATGTCCATGTGTCATTGTCATCTCAGATTTCTCTCGACCTGCGCACACCTATGTTCTAGACTTTAATTTGAAGGCCAGGTTGTAGCAACCTCATGATGGGTATAGGGGAAATGTGAGTATCATATAGTAACCTAAACCTATCGATGTTACATTGAACTGGGTGAATGGAATATGAATGACAGTAACCTAAACCTATCGATGTTACATTGAACTGGGTGAATGGAATATGAATGACAGTAACCTAAACCTATCGATGTTACATTGAACTGGGTGAATGGAATATGAATGACAGTAACCTAAACCTATAGATGTTACATTGAACTGGGTGAATGGAATATGAATGACAGTCATCCAACATGTTGTAATAGAAATAAGGCCATGCTGATACAAAAAAATAAATAAAATGTCCTCCATCACAAACGGCACTGACCGCCACTGATCTGCAGCTACAACGAGTCAGGGACAAGTACTAGGAGGATTCCTCAGATTATAAAATACATGTCAATGGAGCTGGAGGGGGTGGCTGCCATCTTACCGGCTCTTAACCAACCATGCTATTTTTTGTTTGTTTTTGCGTTGTTCATAACTTGTTTTGTACATAATGTGACTGCTACCATCTTATGACCGAAAAGAGCTTCTGGACATCAGAACTGCGATTGTTCACCTCAAACTGGACGAAGAGTTCTTCAATGAGTTGGACAGGAGGGATATACTACTACAGACACTCAACCAGGCCCAGATCCCCAATGAGTTGGACAGGAGGGATATACTACTACAGACACTCAACCAGGCCCAGATCCCCAATGAGTTGGACAGGAGGGATATACTACTACAGACACTCAACCAGGCCCAGATCCCCAATGAGTTGGACAGGAGGGATATACTACTACAGACACTCAACCAGGCCCAGATCCCCAATGAGTTGGACAGGAGGGATATACTACTACAGACACTCAACCAGGCACAGATCCCCAATGAGTTGGACAGGAGGGATATACTACTACAGACACTCAACCAGGCCCAGATCCCCAATGAGTTGGACAGGAGGGATATACTACTACAGACACTCAACCAGGCCCAGATCCCCAATGAGTTGGACAGGAGGGATATACTACTACAGACACTCAACCAGGCCCAGATCCCCAATGAGTTGGACAGGAGGGATATACTACTACAGACACTCAACCAGGCACAGATCCCCCGTGATTCACTGGAGAAGGAAACTGAGATTGTGGAAAAAGATCAACGTGCCTTGCGAGGATCAGGCAATGAGTGGCTAATCTTCCCTTGCCTTCCGTCCCGCTAGCTAATGTTCAATCGCTTGAAAATAAATGGGACAAGCTGAAAAGCACATAGCAACGGGACATTAACTGTAATATCTTATGTTTCAGAGTCGTGACTGAACGACGACATTAAGAACATACAACTAGCACTAAAACCTCACTCAATGAGCTGTATACCGCCGTACGCAAACAAGAAAAAGCTCATCCAGAGGCGGAGCTCTTAGTGGCCGGGGACTTTAATGCAGGGAAACTTAAATCAGATTTACTTCATTTCTATTAGCATGTTAAATGTCCAACCAGAGGGCAAAACAAATTATAGATCACCTTTACTCCACACAGAGACGTGTACAATTTGGCTCTCCATTTGGTAAATCTGATTCCTGCTTACAAACAAAAAGTAAAGCAGGAAGCACCAGTTGTCAGATGAAGCAGATGCTAAACTACAGCACTGCTTTGCTAGCACATACTGGAATATGTTCCGGGATTCTTCCGATGGCATTGAGGAATACTTGTTGAGAACTAACTTGCCTACCTGGTTAAATAAAAAAATAAAATAAATAAATAAATACACCACATCAGTCACTTGCTTTATCAATAAGTGCATCGAGGACGTCATCCCCTCAGTGACTGCACGTACATAACCCAACCAGAAGCCATGGATTACAGGCAACATTCGCACTGAGCAAAAGAGTAGAGCTGCCGCTTTCAAGGAGCGGGACTCTAACCCAGAAGCTTATAAGAAATCCTACTATGCCCTACGAACCATCAAACAGGCAAAGTGTTAATACAGGACTAAGACCGAATCATCAGGAAGTCATGGCTCTAGAACCTTCTGATAGGCTAATTGACATCATTTGAGTCAATTGGAGGTGTACCTGTGGCTATATTTCAAGGCCTACCTTCAAACTCAGTGCCTCTCTGCTTGACATCATGGGGGGAGGGGGGGGGGGATCAAAATACATCAGCCAAGACCTCAAAAACAAAATTGTAGACCTCCACAAGTCTGGTTCATCCTTAGGAGCAATTTCCAAACACATGAAAGTACCACGTTCATCTGTACAAACAATAGTACCCAATTATAAACACCATGGGACTACGCAGCCGTCATACGACTCAGGAAGGAGAGACGCGTTCTGTCTCCTAGAGATGAGCGTATTTTGGTGCGAATCAATCCCAGAACAACAGCAAAGGACCTTGTGAAGATGCTGGAGGAAACAGGTACAAAAGTATCTATATCCACAGTAAAACAAGTCCTATATCGACATAACCTGAAAGGCCGCTCAGCAAGGAAGAAGCCACTGCTCCAAAACCACCATAAAAAAGCCAGACTACGGTTTGCAACTGCACATGTGGACAAAGATTGTACTTTTTGGAGAAATGTCCTCTGGTCTGATGAAACAAAAATAGAGCCGTTTGGCCATAATGACTATCGCTATGTTTGGAGGAAAAGGGGGAGGCTTGCAAGCCTAGGAACACCATCCCAACTGTGAAGCACAGGGGTGGCAGCATCATGTGGGGGTGCTTTGCTGCAGGAGGGACTGGTGCACTTCACATAATAGATACAGTGCCTTGCGAAAGTATTCGGCCCCCTTGAACTTTGCGACCTTTTGCCACATTTCAGGCTTCAAACATAAAGATATAAAACTGTATTTTTTTGTGAAGATTCAACAACAAGTGGGACACAATCATGAAGTGGAACAACATTTATTGGATATTTCAAACTTTTTTAACAAATCAAAAACTGAAAAATTGGGCGTGCAAAATTATTCAGCCCCTTTCAGTGAGGATCTCCGAATGATCCAATGTTGACCTAAATGACTAATGATGATAAATACAATCCACCTGTGTGTAATTAAGTCTCCGTATAAATGAACCTGCACTGTGATAGTCTCAGAGGTCCGTTAAAAGCGCAGAGAGCATCATGAAGAACAAGGAACACACCAGGCAGGTCCGAGATACTGTTGTGAAGAAGTTTAAAGTCGGATTTGGATACAAAAAGATTTCCCAAGCTTCAAACATCCCAAGGAGCACTGTGCAAGCGATAATATTGAAATGGAAGGAGTATCAGACCACTGCAAATCTACCAAGACCTGGCCGTCCCGCTAAACTTTCAGCTCATACAAGGAGAAGACTGATCAGAGATGCAGCCAAGAGGCCCATGATCACTCTGGATGAACTGCAGAGATCTACAGCTGAGGTGGGAGACTCTGTCCATAGGACAACAATCAGTCGTATATTGCACAAATCTGGCCTTTATGGAAGAGTGGCAAGAAGAAAGCCACCATCCCCACTGTCAAACATGGTGGTGGCAGCATCATGGTTTGGGCCTGCTTTTCTTCAGCAGGGACAGGGTAGATGGTTAAAATTGATGGGAAGATGGATGGAGCCAAATAAAGGACCATTCTAGAAGAAAACCTGATGGAGTCTGCAAAAGACCTGAGACTGGGACGGAGATTTGTCTTCCAACAAGACAATGATCCAAAACATAAAGCAAAATCTACAATGGAATGGTTCAAAAATAAACATATCCAGGTGTTAGAATGGCCAAGTCAAAGTCCAGACCTGAATCCAATCGAGAATCTGTGGAAAGAACTGAAAACTGCTGTTCACAAATGCTCTCCATCCAACCTCACTGAGCTCGAGCTGTTTTGCAAGGAGGAATGGGAAAAAATGTCAGTCTCTCGATGTGCAAAACTGATAGAGACATACCCCAAGCGACTTACAGCTGTAATCGCAGCAAAAGGTGGCGCTACAAAGTATTAACTTAAGGGGGCTGAATAATTTTGCACGCCAAATTTTTCAGTTTTTGATTTGTTAAAAAAGTTTTAAATATCCAATAAATGTCGTTCCACTTCATGATTGTGTCCCACTTGTTGTTGATTCTTCACAAAAAAATACAGTTTTATATCTTTATGTTTGAAGCCTGAAATGTGGCAAAAGGTCGCAAAGTTCAAGGGGGCCGAATACTTTCGCAAGGCACTGTAGCTTCATGAGGAAGGTCAATTATGTGGCTATATTGAAGCAACATATCAAGACAGTCAGGAAGTTTAAGTGTGGGTCTTCCAAATATTGGAGTGGCCATCACAAAGCCCTGGCATCAATCCCATAGAAAATCTGTGGGCAGAACTGAAAAAGCGTGTGCGAGCATGGAGGCCTACAAACCTGACTCAGTTACACCAGCTCTGTCAGGAGGAATGGGTCAAAATTCACCCAACTTATTGTGGCAAGCTTGTGGAAGGCTACCTGAAACGTTTGACCCAAGTTAAACAGTTTAAAGGCAATGCTACCAAATACTAATTGAGTGTATGTAAACTTCTGACCCACTGGGAATGTGATGAAAGAAATAAAAGCTGAAATAAATAATTCTCTACTATTATTCTGACATTTCACATTCTTAAAATAAAGTGGTGTTCCTAACTGACCTAAAACAGGGAATTTTTACTAGGATTAAATGTTGCCAGGAATTGTGAAAAACTGAGTTTAAATCCATTTGGCTAAAGTGTATGTAAACTTCCAACTTCAACTGTATATTCTCGCGTTGAGGCAAGTAATGCATGAGAGCATCAGCTGTTCCAGATGACTGATCACGCTCTCTGCAGCCGATGTGAGTAAGACCTTTAAACAGGTCAACATTAACAAGGCTGCAGGGCCAGACGGATTACTAGGACGTGTACTCCGAGCATGACCAACTGGCAAGCGTCTCCACTGACATTTTCAACCTGTCCCTGAGTCTGTAATATCTGCATATTTCAAATAGACCACCATAGTCCCTGTACCCAAGGAAGCAAAGGTAACCTGCCTACCAACACATAGCAGTCACATCTGTAGCCATGAAATGCAGCAACACCATTATCCCAGAAACCCTAGACCCACCCCAATTTGCATACCAAACATCCACAGATGATGCAACGTCCATTGCACCGCACACTGCCCTTTCCCACCTGGGCAAAAGGAACACCTATGTGAGAATGCTGTTCATTGACTACAGCTCAGTGTTCAACACCAAAGTGCCCTCAAAGCTCATCACTAAGCTAAGGACCCAGGGACTATACACCTCCCTTTGCAACTGGATCCTAGACTTCCTGACAGAACGCCCCCAGGAGGTAAGGGTAGGTAACACATCAACCACGCTGATCCTCAAAACAGGGGCCCCTCAGGGGTGTGTGCTCTGTCCACCTCCTGTACTCCCTGTTCACTCATGACTGCCCGGTCAGGCACGACTCCAACACCATCATTAAGTTTGCTGATGACATCAGTGGTAGGCCTGAGCCCCGACAACGATGAGACAGCCTATAGGGAGGAGGCCAGAGACCTTACCGTGTGGTTGTTGTCCTTGCACCTCTCCTTCAATGTGATCAAGACATTGGAGATGATTGTTGACTACAGGAAAAGGACCGAGCACACCCCCATTCTCATTAACGGGGCTGTAGTTGAGAACTTGAAGTTCCTTGGGGTCCACACATTTTTTAAAACCTTTATTCAAGTCAGTTAAGAACAAATTCTTATTTTCAATGATGGCATAGGAACAGTGGGTTAGCTGCCTTGTTCAGGGGCAGAACGACAGCTTTTTACCTTGTCAACTCGGGGATTCGATCTTGCAACCTTTCGGTTACTAGGCCAACGCTCTAGCCACTAGGCTACCTGCCTCCCCAACAGCAACACACTAACATGGTCCAAACACACCAAGACAGTCGTGAAGAGTGCACGACAAAACCTATTCCCTCAGGAGTAATTTTTTGGCATTGGTCCTCAGAAGCAGCTGTAGAACCAACATCAAGAGCATCCTGATTGGTTGCATCCCTGCCTGGTATGGCAACTGCTCAGCCTCCGACAGCAAGGTTAGTGCGTACAGCCCAGTACATCACCAGGGCCAAGTTTCCTGCCATCCAGGACCTCAATACCAGACGATGTCGTTGAATTTTTTTGGGGGGCCGGTATTTTCTTAAAACTGCATTGTTGGTTAAGGGCTTGTAAGCAAGCATTTCACTGTAAGGTCTACATCTGTTGTATTCGGCGCATGTGACAAAACATTTAATACAGGGACAGAGAACCAACCACCCAGAAACAACGGATAGAGCCTCGCTGAGTGCAAGCCTGTTCCTGCTTTAGCTAACTTGATGTCTGTCTTGTGGTCTTGCAAGACTGTAACGGTACTGAAAGTTAGGCACCAAGCCTAAAGGAGAATTCCTTGTCAAACAGAAATATAGCTATGTGTTTACCCGTCTTTCCTAGTGGACATGGGTTGGAAGGGTTGGGGTAGCCATGGTCCTCACTGAAGTATTTGGGGATGTTGTCCCCTGTCAGCTCAGCTACGATGTTGGGGATGTTTCCATAGGGACCCAGGTGCTGCAGCCCCTCATGGGCTCCACCTAGTGGAGGAAACAGAACATGACAAGAATATATTTTTTTTAGTCATGACAGGGACAGACAGGGCATGTTTACTACCATTCTTACGTTTTATAGTGATGCTCCAGAACTTGTTGAATTTCAGCCAGTAGTTTTGAAAGTGGTGCTCACGAGCCAAATCAGATCCCCAGTTTTTTTTGTGTAGCATGTCATCCAATTGTGTACGACGTCAACCAATTCATATGATATGTTATAAATGTGTTGTGCTTATTAAGATCCAAGACTGCTGCTTTAACAATTTGATTAGCACAAGTAAAATTGAAATCTATATCAGAATACAATACTAAGCCTAGATATGTTATTGGTGTACAGTGCATTCTTTAAGTACCCTGTCTCGGAGCTCTACGGTGTGTGCCTTCACTTTCTTAATTTTATGTAACTTTTATTAAACTAGATGAACTAGTTAAGAACAAATTCTAATTTTCAATGACGGCCTACACCGGCCAAACATGGATGACGTTGGGCTAATTGTGCGCTGCCCTATAGGACTCCCAATCACGGCCGGTTGTGATACAGCCTGGAATCTAACGAGGGTGTCTGTGGTGACTGTAGTGCCTTAGACCGCTGCGCCACTCGGGAGCCCATTTCTTGTCCAATCGAATTTACAACAGGTGGACTCCAATCAAGTTGTATAAACATCAAGGCCGATCAGTGGAAACAGGATGCAGCTGAGCTCAATGTCAAGTCTCATAGCGAAGGGTCTGAATACCTTTGTAAAAACAAATCGAATCACTTTGTCATTATGGGGTAGTGTGTAGACTGATGAGGGAAAAACAATATTTAATCAATTTTAGAATAAGGCTGTAAAGTTTCAAAATGTGGAGAAAGTCAAGGAGTCTGAATACTTTGCAAAATCACTGCACATGTCCCATCTCCAAACACAATCCCAAGTACAGAAATCCAAGGCCTGAAATGTAAATGTGATCTCCACACTGGGAACTATAACCATTGGCAAAACATTTTCCTCGCTCCGAGATGCATGCCCTCTCTCCCACAGAATATATCCCCTCAATACTCTCGAACATTTGGCAGGAGCTTCGGTGTAATATAAAATAGCTTACTTGCCGGTCCACATCGATGTAGACCTGTTATTAAACTCCATTATGGCCATGTACAAAATGGAACCCTATACCCTATGAAGTGCACTACTTTTGACCAGGACCCATAACCCTATTCCCTATGAAGTGCACTACTTTTGACCAGGGCCCATAACACTATAAAGTGCACTACTTTTGACCAGGGCCCATAACACTATAAAGTGCACTACTTTTGACCAGGGCCCATAACCCTATTCCCTATGAAGTGCACTACTTTTGACCAGGGCCCATAACACTATAAAGTGCACTACTTTTGACCAGGGCCCATAACCCTATACCCTATGAAGTGCACTACTTTTGACCAGGGCCCATAACACTATAAAGTGCACTACTTTTGACCAGGGCCCATAACCCTATACCCTATGAAGTGCACTACTTTTGACCAGGGCCCATAACTCTATTCCCTATGAAGTGCACTACTTTTGACCAGGGCCCATAACCCTATACCCTATGAAGTGCACTACTTTTGACCAGGGCCCATAACTCTATTCCCTATGAAGTGCACTACTTTTGAACATATGGGATGTCGCTGAGTGATTTATCCAAGGCTATGAACTGGACACAAGACAGCTCTGTGGTGTAATTACTGGTAGGGAACATTTCAAAACAGATGTCATTTAATTTCACAATGGAAAATTGCCTGCAATAGAGTGGAGAGTATATTTCTTAGACATAACCCATGTGCCAAATCATGACACACCCCAGATACACACAGACTGGGCTTGTGGTCTTACACGTCATACTGTTTTATAGGTATAGTGTTTGATTACTAAACAAGTTGTCAAATACAATACAGTTACTGTACTTTTTGCTTCATTGACAACAAAAAAAAGAAGATTAACAAGCCTGAAATATACTTTAGGTCAAGCCAACTACTACAGCACTATGACTAAAACAGACAACTCCTTTAACTCAGATTATGGACCCCACCTTGGATACTCTGGGGACCCACGATGTTGGTGGCCTGGTGAGCGGGGTACTCGATCCTGTGCCGAGCGATGCCAAGCTGCTCCATGGCGCCGTGTAGGAGGCGTTGAATATCGGCCTCAGATACTTGGTCTGCCGTGCGGGGGCTCCGGGCGGATGCCAGCCCCGCCATGCACACTAGAACGCCCAGCAACACGGTTCTACTCAACCTGACCGTCGAACCCATCTCTGTCTGCAATAGGGAGATAAAAAATATATATATAACGTTGCTTATCAATCATGTATTTAGTAGAAAATGCAACTGAAAACGTCATTCTAATTATATTTCAGAAGGATGTCCACCTGACAGAAACCATCATTAACCCATATGTAAACAGTTGACTAACAGAAGCAGGTGCAAATAGACACTTTTGTTGTTCCTTCCCCCTGTAAGATAATAATATCACACACCATTCGGCCATTGGAATCGCTTTATGTCCAAACACTGCGGAAAACCAAATTAATGTAGACATTGGCTTAACCTAGAACCATCCTAATAAATCCATTATTACGCAGGTACGCTAAGTGTTTTATTTGTAAATTATGTCTAGAACATAAATACATGTACTATATACATTGCAAAATGTTGCACGCGTAATCCTAATTAGCCATATAAATCTAAATCAACCTATATCTGGAATTAAGGCATACGTGCGTTTGCATCTTTTCAGTGAAAACAAAAATGTGCGCCATCGGGCAAATATGCTACAGAGGCCGCAACAGTCATACACATTCAGGATATACCAATAAACGACATTCAACAGATGCAATATTTTCAATCTCATTGGCTACTGTTACACATATCGAAAAGGCCTACACGATATTTATCTGACTTCACGATGTATCGTTTTCCTTACGGTGTATCCTGGATGCGGTGAGAAAGAGCTTGTGATGCTGACGGAGGATGCAGTCCTCGCTCCACGGATCATTACCTTGCTGGCTCTTACAGGCACAAAAACAATCCCTGGCTTCTCAGTGAATGTCTTTAAACGATGTCGATAATTTAGCGCATCAGGGTGGCGTTTTCGTGTTCTTTATAAATTAGTAGACAAACATGCAATAGCCTAAACTGTGGCTAAAATAGTCGTCAATTTTCATAAATTTGATTCCAAAGAAAAATAATTTTAAAAGGCCTATTTATTAAAAAAGTAAGTTTTACAGACACATTGGACTACAGGGAATATGTAAAGGGAAATTAATTAAATATGCAGTCAAAAAGGCTCCAAAGATATAACAGAATGTCTTTACAATAAAATATGACATTGATAAACCCCCCATTTTTATCTTTAATGCAAAAATCATAAAAACCACGACAACTGCCATGTGGACCATTACATGTGATGAATATCAAAATCAAATCAAATTTATTTATATAGCCCTTCGTACATCAGCTGATATCTCAAAGTGCTGTACAGAAACCCAGCCTAAAACCCCAAACAGCAAGCAATGCAGGTGTAGAAGCACAGTGGCTAGGAAAAACTCCCTAGAATAGAACTCTATCCAGAGCGGTATGTCTCCTGCTCTTCCAGGAGGGTTCGGTACAGCTTCCTGCTCTTCCAGGGGGGTTCGGTACAGCTTCCTGCTCTTCCAGGAGGGTTCGGTACAGCATTCCCCAGACCAGGAGACAGGCGGACACGTCACTCAGCCTTTTGGCTCAAAAACCCCCCTACGTTTCCACGAATCCATTCTGAGGGCAGTAAAGAAAGGGAGTCAAAACGGTTAAGAGTTCATGGGTCCACCTATCATAAGTGGAACCATGAAGGACCCAACCTTGCTCTGTTTTCCTTTGCTTTGTAGGAAAGAGAATAGCATAAAATAATACATTTTTGCCCTGTACTCTGCAGCTCTGTCATCACTGGGGTGGAGCCTGACCTGGCCAACAGGGATGAGGGACTGGAGCCTGACCTGGCCAACAGGGATGAGGGACTGGAGCCTGACCTGGCCAACAGGGATGAGGGACAGGAGCCTGACCTGGCCAACAGGGATGAGGGACAGGAGCCTGACCTGGGGAAGCAGGCTGTGGCTCGGGGCATAGACCACAGCCAGGTTATTAGTCATCTGTTCTCAGCACACCTGAGAGAAGGAAAGAAAGGCAGAGAGGAAACAATTACATGACCTTTGCAGGAACTGTACAGTACAGCAAGACATTTTGGATCAAAGCATCTGCTAAATTTATACGCATCTCAATCTGGGAAATGCATTTAAATATATTTCACAGCACAGAACATCAGTTCCAAAATAGAATGGTAACTTAGCTCCCAGTATGTAAGTATACTACAGCCTCTTCAAAGAGGTCAGGACCTTACTGGCACAGGCTCTGCTCTGAACACATTACCTGGCTCTGCTCTGAACACATTACCTGGCTCTGCTCTGAACACATTACCTGGCTCTGCTCTGAACACATTACCTGGCTCTGCTCTGAACACATTCCCTGGCTCTGCTCTGAACACATTACCTGGCTCTGCTCTGAACACATTACCTGGCTCTGCTCTGAACACATTACCTGGCTCTGCTCTGAACACATTACCTGGCTCTGCTCTGAACACATTACCTGGCTCTGCTCTGAACACATTACCTGGCTCTGCTCTGAACACATTACCTGGCTCTGCTCTGAACACATTACCTGGCTCTGCTCTGAACACATTACCTGGCTCTGCTCTGAACACATTACATGGCTCTGCTCTGAACACATTACCTGGCTCTGCTCTGAACACATTACCTGGCTCTGCTCTGAACACATTACCTGGCTCTGCTCTGAACACATTACCTGGCTCTGCTCTGAACACATTACCTGGCTCTGCTCTGAACACATTACCTGGCTCTGCTCTGAACACATTACCTGGCTCTGCTCTGAACACATTACCTGGCTCTGCTATGAACACATTACCTGGCTCTGCTCTGAACACATTACCTGGCTCTGCTCTGAACACATTACCTGGCTCTGCTCTGAACACATTACCTGGCTCTGCTCTGAACACATTACCTGGCTCTGCTCTGAACACATTACCTGGCTCTGCTCTGAACACATTACCTGGCTCTGCTCTGAACACATTACCTGGCTCTGCTCTGAACACATTACCTGGCTCTGCTCTGAAAACATTACCTGGCTCTGCTATGAACACATTACCTGCGGGAGACCTTTGAGAGGAAATGGAAAAAGTGTGAGGAAGGCACAGTTCTTGTCAGGCAGTAGGCAGGACAGCAGCTGGGTGGCCCGAGGTCCTCTCCTCCACAGTGAGCAGTAGCTGGGCCTTTAGCAGGGCAGAGTGGATGTCTAGGAGGGGGTGTGTGTGTGTGGGGGGGGGGGGGGGGTTATGGAAGCTCCAGACAGAACAGCTTCAGTAGGCTGGCCACATCACAAGGGAGAGCTGTGGATAGGCAGGCTTCCCAGTGGTCCAGCTTAGCCTGTGAAATAGATGTAGCAGACAACACAGGCTTGAGTTGGTCCGTGGATCAACCACCATGACTCAGTTCCATTACACAAGAGTCATTGAATGAATGAGTCTTCTGTATGGGCGCGTTTTGTTATGAGCATTTCTCTACACCCGCAATAACATCTGCTAAATGTGTATGTGACGAATAAAATGTAATTTGAAATTTGACTTGGACCTCCTACGCTCGGTTTGAACATCATCAAGCATTGCTTTCGGTACGGTTGTGCAATCATAAGGACCTTCTCTTTCATTTAAGTGTGAAATAATTGTCAAAACACAAAAAAATACCACTTCGTAGGGTTACTGTTTCCACGCGGCCATATCGCCATGTTACACAGCACGTTTACGGAAGACAGAGGGACCGCCTGTGTTAATTTGCTATCTAGCATGCTCCCCACACCTGGGTATAATGGAAGAAGGCTGCCGGAAACATGGTGTCACTGAAAAAAATAAAACTAAATGTAAAATAGACATTATACACTTTTATTTTTTTAATGTGATATGAAAGTAAAGGGCTTTATTTCTAGAATTGTATCGCAATTGAGAAACGAGTCCCATTTAGATGGAATATTTGGCTGTTTAAGGCTGCCAGAGCCAGTCTACCTCTGAAAATAACATGAGGTCCTTGGACCTTAAGGAGTAACAGACTCTGTTAGAGCACATCTTGGGCTACCATGACCCATGCATTTAACACCAGAGAACCTATGGTTAACTCACACCACTTGCGATCCTCAGACGAACAACAGAGCATGATTTTTCTGAACAGGCCATCAGTACCAGCATGTTGCAGTTGTTCACAAGAATCCACATTGAAAGGGATATGAATCATTTGTCACTTACTTAAAAAAAAAAAAAGCATATATTGGAGGTCTATTGAAAAAGTTACTTAAATTGAAACGTGTGTGTTCTTACCAGGGTAGCAGCCATACTCAGCTATGTAACGTAAACTCACCCCATTCCGTAGAAATGTGCGTAACCGCAACATTCAAACGATGCTACAAAGAAAACTAATGGGACTGTAGCGACTGTGTTGACGTCAAAATCGGGGGTGTGAACTAGATTTCTATTCAAGCATTGATTGACATGGTAATGGATCTATAGTATTGGAGAAAAGTAAAAAAAACTGACCCTCCGTTACATCTTGACGTGCCATGTCGTAACGTACAGCACGCATAAATAAACTATTTCTGTCTTACAATCTCTCTCCACCAGGTGTAGCACTTCAATCATTCTTTAAAAACAAGAAATTGACAGTGACTGGGGCAAGGTCATTTTTTGCGTCATCACTGCATGCGATCATCATTCTCAAAGCCGCTGTTTACTTCTAAGATCACTTTAGCACCGCCCTAAAAACCCGATTCAAACTCGACACAAACCTTCAAATAGGTAAATAATGACACATTATATAAACTCTTTATAGTGTTTGATTTACATTTTAGAGGCGATAAGGTGATAAGTTGGACAGATCGAGTGAAAAAAAGCAATTTTCCCACACAACATCCCTCCTTCTCACTATCACGCATTAGCTTCACTTCCCCACCCGCCATTTTTAAAAAGAACCGACGGGGCTCATTGCCTGCTTGAATTATGCAGAAACGGGCAGCGTTTAGGTCATGTAATTGATTCTGTTGGAAAGGGGAGAAATTGTGCTTTACAATGGTATTGACATTACAGTTGATCTGGAAGTATTACGTTTTTGGGGCGCTAAAATAAGGGCAATTGTACGGACCAAGGCGATGTATGAGTTTACGTTAGCACTGTGGTAAACTCTCCAGCGGCACTCTAAACACCCGTGTTTCACCAGTAACTCCTCTCGCTTTCTTCCGACAGTTTTTCAGCTTTTATCCCATGAACCACACGAAGACGTTGCAAAACATAGAGCCAAACCACTTCACTATGCCTATCTGAAATCTTAACATTTCTGTAACTTTTTTTGCAGGTGGAAACGAAGCAATCTTCCTAAATGTCATTGACCAGTAACTGCCAGGCATACTATTTTAACACGATTGCGGCCGATTCTGAAAAGTCGCTAGTTGTTCTTGCTAATTAATTATTGCTATCAGAATCACCTGTGGCACTTTGAAAACACACCATTCAATTAAGTGCCTCTCTGGCAGATGTAATACATTCATCAGACTGAGGGTGGCGTTGTAGTATCATATTCAAACATGTAGTTCCGTCAAATACAAGTCAACCTGGGCCTATTTTCCCAGAAGCATCTTAAGGCGAAGTTAATCTTAGAACCAATTTATCCTTAAGATGTTTTTTTGGGGAAACCGGCCCCCGACTATTATTTCAGATGAGGTAAACTGGCTAAATGAAGGGTACTGCTTGTCAGAGGATTGATGAAAAGGGCAAGGATGTTCTGGGATGTGGAAGGTTGTGGCCTAACTTTCAGGAATGGGTCATGTTGGGTTTCTTTGCTAGGGTTGGAATCGTTGAAATCCATGGGCACACTGTTACTGTCATCTTGTTTCGGTAGCAATGCTTATGATTCCTCGTATGGTTGATTATTTACAACAGTTCGTTTTACTTAGGCTTTGTTTACAAAGGCAGCCCAATTGTTGGCAAAAGAGCTGATCTGATTGGTCAAAAGACCAATGGGGGGGGGGGGGGGGGGGGTTCGGAGTGGGGAGGGGGGAGTCTGAGTAGTGCGGCCTGTGTAAACGCAGCCTCACATGCTGACCAGACCGGACACGTCGCGTGCGCGAGCGTTGCAAAATAAATGTAGAAATCCATGTTATTCAATTATTGCACCCACACTGCTCGCGAGCGCCAACGAGCGTCCTCGACGCCAAGGGCTAAAATAGAACTCATTCCTATTTATGACGCAGAACGCGCTGAAAGTCATCTCCTCATTGGTTATACCCACGTGGGTGATTGAAAGACAAACTTTGTTGCCGGTTGTCGTGGTAATACAATGAAAGTTTAGATGCCATCACCATAAGTTCAAAGATGAAAAAGCCTGGGCGGAGAGATGACTAGAAACTATTCAGTTGGCTGTTTTATGTGTGGATTAATTCTCGGAGTAGAGGACCTTGTGCATTTCAGGTGAAATAACTCAATGTTTATATCCCAGGACAAATTAGCTAGCAACAGCAAGCTAGCTAAATAGGACAAGTTAACGTTAGCTAACCGGAAGGTTACAAGTTCAAATCCCCGAGCTGACAAGGTACAAATCTGTCGTTCTGCCCCTGAACAGGCAGTTAGACCCACTGTTCCTAGGCCGTCATTGAAAATAAGAATTTGTTCTGAACTGACTTGCCTAGTTAAATAAAGGTAAAAAATATATATATATAAGTGCAAGCTAACTAGCTAAATTGCCATACATGTTTAATGCTTTTCGACCTGTCCCGAAATGAATGTCATTGGTTCAGAGTTTGTTTTGATATTTTAACCTGCATGTTGTGATCGCTTTTGGGGTGTGGGGGGGGGGGGGGGGGGCAAAATAGATAAATAAAATGTATGCACGATAGCGCACGAGCGCAGCCGGTTTGGGTTCCGTGTCAGGGCCCAGATAGTCTAATTATAATGAAGATCAGACACTATTTTATGTATTCTGAATGTGTTTCCTCAAACCGAACAGACATCCAACAACAAAGTAACTTAATGCTTATTGTTACAAGCAACTATTTTATTACAACAGAACATGTATATACAGTCAACGGTACAAAGGCAGACAACAGAAGGAGGGTGAATGTGTATGGAGGAGGTGTGGGTAGATGGGATGTTTTAGAAGCACTTCCTGTGGACGATGGAAGGGCCGGCCTCGTCGTACTCCTGTTTACTGATCCACATCTGCTGGAAGGTGGAGAGAGAGGCCAGGATGGAGCCGCCGATCCACACAGAGTACTTACGCTCGGGGGGAGCGATGATCTAGAGGAGGTGGAGAGGAGAGGAGGTGGAGAGGAGAGGAGAGATGTGGAGGGTTGGTTAAGATCTCAGAGGCTAAGGTCCTTTGCTGCTCAGTGCACAAGTGTTGCTGATTAAAATCAAAGCTGTGGATATACAGAGTTAGCCATTCTAGTCAAAATGCAATTTAGCATGTTATTGTAGTGAAGTGTATGGAGAGGGTTGGTTAAGAACTCTTCTGTACTCTAGCACAGTGGACAGACAGTGTTGCTGATTTGAACCAGCGTTGTGTGTGTACAGTATTAGGCAAACATGGTTTGTTATTTAAAGTAAAGGATAGTTGGCTGAACATGGAGGATAGTGGGGCAACTCCTGTAAACCTACAGCATATCCACGGCTCTGACACTGTTGGAAATAGTCAACGTTCCAATGTCCATACTACCATACCACATAGAATACACGCCCAAGACATGGCTTCATTCAGTAGTACACTAGTGTGAACATCAGGGTTGGGGTCAATTCCATTTCAATTCAGAAAGTACACCAAATTCCAATATCAAATCCAAATTTTCCGAAGTGAAAAGCATAGGAGAGAATTGAAATGGAATTGACTCATTGGAACTTAGTTCCTCCTGTGTTGAACAGAAATGTTGCCCCACCTTGATCTTCATAGTGCTGGGGGCCAGAGCGGTGATCTCCTTCTGCATACGGTCAGCAATACCAGGGTACATGGTGGTACCTCCTGACAGGACGTTGTTGGCGTACAAGTCCTTACGGATGTCAATGTCACACTTCATGATGCTGTTGTAGGCGGTCTCATGGATACCAGCGGACTCCATACCTGAGCAGGTGAGACGAGAAGAGACACTTGGTGAGCAACGACACCTCCACAGACAGGATGTAGGTGACCTACATGAGTTAGACATGTAAGGAATAGATAAATTATGCTTACATTAAATGGCTGTGTGTGGAATCTAACAGTAACAGAATGGCAATGTCCATTGGACACTAGAGGACAGTGTTGTGACATGTATGGCAGGGAGGGCCTAGTGTCTGCAAGTTTTTGGTCTTTCCTGTTCCTTACTAATTAGACCTTAATTCATCAATCAAATACAAAGGGAGGATTGAAAACCTGCAGACACTTCCCTCCGTGGAATGAGTTTGACACATGATGTATGGCAACAGAGTCAAATGTGAAGTAAGTGTGTGGAGAGATACATGGTAAGGTGAACATGGTCTACTGTAGAGGAACCAGAGAGACAGAGAGAGAGAGAGAGAGAGAGAATTTGAAAACAAATCCAAATGTGGAAAAACTCCCACAGTGTGCAATCACAGCAGCAAGATTTGTTGCCTGTTGCCACAAGAAAAGGGCAACCAGTGACGAACAAACAGCATTGTAAATACAACCTATATTTATGTTTATTTATTTTCCCTTTTGTACTTGAACTATTTGCACATCATTACAACACTGTATATTGACATAATATGACATTTGAAATGTCTTTTATTTTGGAACTTTTGTATGTGTAATTTCTTGTTTACTGTTCATTTCTTATTGTTTATTTCACTTTTGTTTTATATAATTCACTTGCTTTGGCAATGTAAACATATGTTTCCCATGCCAATAAAGCCCCTTAAAGTACATTGAAATTGAATTGAATTGAGAGAGAGAGAGAGAGAGAGATACGTACCAATGAAGGAAGGCTGGAAGAGGGTCTCTGGGCAACGGAAACGCTCGTTGCCGATGGTGATGACCTGACCGTCAGGCAGCTCATAGCTCTTCTCCAGAGAGGAGGAGGAGGCAGCGGTGGCCATCTCATTCTCAAAGTCCAGGGCCACGTAGCACAGCTTCTCCTTGATGTCACGCACGATCTCACGCTCGGCTGTAGTGGGGAGATTCAGAGTGTTGTTGAATCAAGCCCAACATTAGACACTACATAGAGCCTCAAAGACGCTACATATAGCCTCAGACGCTACATAGAGCCTCAAAGATGCTACATAGAGCCTCAAAGACGCTACATAGAGCCTCAAAGACGCTACATAGAGCCTCAGACGCTACATAGAGCCTCAGACGCTACATAGAGCCTCAAAGATGCTACATAGAGCCTCAAAGACGCTACATAGAGCCTCAAAGATGCTACATAGAGCCTCAAAGACGCTACATAGAGCCTCAAAGACGCTACATAGAGCCTCAAAGACGCTACATAGAGCCTCATAGACTTCTGAAGGTAATTGATTGCACCAGGTCTTATTTAGTGGCTTCATAGCAAAGGGGGTGAATGCATATACACCACTTTTCCATTTTTAAAATAAGTACTTTTTTAATTTCACCAATTTGGACTATTTTGTGTATGTCCATTACATGAAATCCAAATAAAAATCCATTTAAATTACAGGTTGTAATGCAACAAAATAGAAAAAACGCCAAGCGGGATGAATACTCTTACCACGGCTAAGGGCTGTTCTTAGACACGACGCTATGCAGAGTGCCTGGATACAGCCCTTAGCCGTGGTATATAGGCCATATACCACAAGTCCATGAGGTGCCTTATTGTTATTATAAACTAGTTACTAACGTAATTAGGGCAGTAAAAATAAATGTTTTGTCATACCTGTGGTATACGGTCTGATATACCATGGCAGCCAATCAGCAATCAGTGCTCGAACCACCCAGTTTATAATAAATAACATATCATAGATAGACTTATCTTGATGTTGGTTGAATCCTAGTATACTAAATAACATATCATAGATAGTATAAACCTATCTTACCAAGATAATGTTCTCTTAACTTGTCTCTGTATAATGTGAAACTAATCCTGTCTATAGAAATCTTGGTTCTTGGTGGCCATCTTACCGGTGGTCACGAAGGAGTAGCCACGCTCAGTCAGGATCTTCATCAGGTAGTCAGTGAGGTCTCGACCGGCCAGATCCAGACGCATGATGGCATGGGGCAGAGCATAACCCTCATAGATGGGGACATTGTGAGTCACACCATCACCAGAGTCCAGCACAATACCTGGGGAGAGGATGGATCATCAGCTGAGGAGGGAGGTGGACACAGACCTGCTTCTTTTCACGTATAGTTTGTGGTTGGATGTCTTGTAAGACTGCAGTGGATCACTACCTTCAAAGTGGATCACTACCCTTAAAGTGGATCACTACCCTTAAAGTGGATCACTACCCTTAAAGTGGATCACTACCCTTAAAGTGGATCACTACCCTTAAAGTGGATCACTACCCTTAAAGTGGATCACTACCCTTAAAGTGGATCACTACCCTTAAAGTGGATCACTAACCTTAAAGTGGATCACTACCCTTAAAGTGGATCACTACCCTTAAAGTGGATCACTACCCTTAAAGTGGATCACTACCCTTAAAGTGGATCACTACCCTTAAAGTGGATCACTACCCTTAAAGTGGATCACTACCCTTAAAGTGGATCACTACCCTTAAAGTGGATCACTACCCTTAAAGTGGATCACTACCCTTAAAGTGGATCACTACCCTTAAAGTGGATCACTAACCCTAAAGTATCTATATCAGGCCTGGGCAACTCCAGTCTATTGGGGGCCTGATTGGTGTCACAGTTTCGCCCCAATCCCAGCTAACACACCTGACACCAATAATGAACTAATCATGATCTTCAGTTTAGAATGCAATTAGTTTCAATCAGGTGTGTTTGTGAGGGACGGTGGAAAAGTGTGACACCAATTAGGCACCTGAGGACTGGAGTTGCCCAGACCTGGACTGAAGGATATTATGTGAGTAATGTAAACAGCACTTATTAATGTCAAACCATGTCGTCATAGGATATTATGTGAGTAATGTAAACAGCACTTATTAATGTCAAACCATGTCGTCATAGGATATTATGTGAGTAATGTAAACAGCACTTATTAATGTCAAACCATGTCGTCATAGGATATTATGTGAGTAATGTAAACAGCACTTAATGCCAAACCATGTCGTCATAGGATATTATGTGAGTAATGTAAACAGCACTTATTAATGTCAAACCATGTCGTCATAGGATATTATGTGAGTAATGTAAACAGCACTTATTAATGTCAAACCATGTCGTCATAGGATATTATGTGAGTAATGTAAACAGCACTTATTAATGTCAAACAATGTTGTCATAGGATATTATGTGAGTAATGTAAACAGCACTTATTAATGTCAAACAATGTCGTCATAGGATATTATGTGAGTAATGTAAACAGCACTTAATGCCAAACCATGTCGTCATAGGATATTATGTGAGTAATGTAAACAGCACTTATTAATGTCAAACAATGTTGTCATAGGATATTATGTGAGTAATGTAAACAGCACTTATTAATGTCAAACAATGTCGTCATAGGATATTATGTGAGTAATGTAAACAGCACTTAATGCCAAACCATGTCGTCATAGGATATTATGTGAGTAATGTAAACAGCACTTATTAATGTCAAACCATGTCGTCATAGGAGTGGAAAATATTGTGTCTGTAGCATTATACCAAGTGTTTGTGTATATGGTATTGTATCTATTGTGTATATGGTATTGTGGTATGGTATCTATTGTGTGTATGGTATTTATTGTGTATATGGTATTGTATCTATTGTGTATATGGTATTGTGGTATTGTATCTATTGTGTGTATTGTATCTATTGTGTATATGGTATTGTGGTATGGTATCTATTGTGTATATGGTATTGTATCTATTGTGTATAATGTATTGTGGTATGGTATCTATTGTGTGTATTGTATCTATTGTGTATAATGTATTGTGGTATGGTATCTATTGTGCATATGGTATTGTGGTATGGTATCTATTGTGTATATGGTATTGTGGTATGGTATCTATTGTGTGTATTGTATCTATTGTGTATAATGTATTGTGGTATGGTATCTATTGTGTATATGGTATTGTGGTATGGTATCTATTGTGTATATGGTATTGTATCTATTGTGTATAATGTATTGTGGTATGGTATCTATTGTGTGTATTGTATCTATTGTGTATAATGTATTGTGGTATGGTATCTATTGTGCATATGGTATTGTGGTATGGTATCTATTGTGTATATGGTATTGTGGTATGGTATCTATTGTGTGTATTGTATCTATTGTGTATAATGTATTGTGGTATGGTATCTATTGTGTATATGTTATTGTGGTATGGTATTTGTGTATATTGTGTATAATGTAGTGTGGTATGGTATCTATTGTGTGTATTGTATCTATTGTGTATAATGTATTGTGGTATGGTATCTATTGTGTATATGGTATTGTATATATGGTATTGTGGTATGGTATCTATTGTGTATATGGTATTATGGTATGGTATCTATTGTGTATAATGTATTGTGGTATGGTATTTGTGTATATTGTGTATAATGTAGTGTGGTATGGTATCTATTGTGTATATGGTATTGTGGTATTGTATCTATTGTGTATAATGTATTGTGGTATGGTATTTGTGTATATTGTGTATAATGTAGTGTGGTATGGTATCTATTGTGTATATGGTATTGTGGTATGGTATTTGTGTATATGGTAGTGTGGGATGGTATTTATTGTGTATATGGTATTGTGGTATGGTATCTATTGTGTATATGGTATTGTGGTATGTATCTATTGTGGTATGATATTTATTATGTATATGGTATTGTGGTATCTATTGTGTATATGGTATTGTGGTATGTATCTATTGTGGTATGATATTTATTATGTATATGGTATTGTGGTATCTCTTGTGTATATGGTATTGTATCTATTGTGTATAATGTATTGTGGTATGGTATCTATTGTGTATATGGTATTGTGGTATGGTATCTACTGTGTATATGGTATTGTGGTATGGTATTGTGGTATGGTATTGTGGTATGGTATCTACTGTGTATATGGTATTGTGGTATGGTATTGTGGTATGGTATCTACTGTGTATATGGTATTGTGGTAGGGTATTGTGGTATGGTATGGTATTGTGGTATGGTATTGTGGTATGGTATCTACTGTGTATATGGTATTGTGGTATGCAATGTGATAGCCGGAAGTCCTGTGGAAACTCACCGGTGGTACGACCGGAGGCGTAGAGGGACAGCACGGCCTGGATGGCGACGTACATGGCGGGGACGTTGAAGGTCTCAAACATGATCTGGGTCATCTTCTCCCTATTGGCCTTGGGGTTGAGGGGGGCCTCAGTGAGCAGGGTGGGGTGCTCCTCAGGGGCCACGCGCAGCTCGTTGTAGAAGGTGTGGTGCCAGATCTGATGGAAGAAGGAGGAGCGAGATGGTCAGAGAAGTTCTGGAGAACAGAACACAGTGTGAGATAGAGAAAGATGTAGCTGTCCCGTTGAAGTCACGTTGTTTTGCATAATGTAACCATGACATATTAATGATGGATATGTTAAGTTTCATAAGTCTATTTGCATCATATTGGATAGTTTCCCAAGTGTCATTAGCTTCTTGTCTCTAAGTATATGTGTATCTTGAGACATGAAGTTCTGCTTTTAATCATCTTACAAAATCATTCACAAGTGTCTAATATCTCTAGTGGCGTCTCTGGGTCCCACCTTCTCCATGTCGTCCCAGTTGGTGATGATGCCGTGCTCGATGGGGTACTTCAGAGTCAGGATACCTCTCTTGCTCTGAGCCTCGTCTCCCACATAGCTGTCCTTCTGTCCCATTCCCACCATCACGCCCTGTATAGAGATCAAACACGGGTCAGGAGAGTTCGCCGTACGCACGACACATGAATTTAATTTTACGCGAGTCTCATTGCCAACTCAACGCTACAAACGTAAACTACACTACATTATCTGTATATAGCCTATGATCTTTGACGTCAGGACATAAGTAAACAAACAAATCAGTTAGTAACGGCCAACGGCTATCCGTTTTTTACCTGGTGACGGGGACGTCCAACGATGGATGGGAACACAGCGCGGGGAGCGTCATCACCGGCGAACCCAGCCTTGACCAGGCCAGAGCCGTTGTCGCACACGAGGGCGGTAGTCTCCTCGTCGTCACACATGATTGGTCTTGTTTCAGATGGCCTTCTGTCAGAAGGAGAGACACGGTGGTAAGAGCTCTGTCTGAGCACATTAACACTGATTGTACGTAGATACAGTATTTACCCCTAGATTTTCTATATATACACACAAAACACCATGTACATTAGCTTATCACTGGACGTGAGGCTGCCACTGCATTAACAGCTACATTTACAACTATTGGGTAGTGATCCACTTTAAGGGTAGTGATCCACTTTAAGGGTAGTGATCCACTTTAAGGTTAGTGATCCACTTTAAGGGTAGTGATCCACTTTAAGGGTAGTGATCCACTTTAAGGGTAGTGATCCACTTTAAGGGTAGTAATCCACTTTAAGGGTAGTGATCCACTTTAAAGGTAGTGATCCACTTTAAGGGTAGTGATCCACTTTAAGGGTAGTGATCCACTTTAAGGTTAGTGATCCACTTTAAGGGTAGTGATCCACTTTAAGGGTAGTGATCCACTTTAAGGGTAGTAATCCACTTTAAGGGTAGTGATCCACTTTAAGGGTAGTGATCCACTTTAAGGGTAGTGATCCACTTTAAGGGTAGTGATCCACTTTAAGGGTAGTGATCCACTTTAAGGGTAGTGATCCACTTTAAGGGTAGTGATCCACTTTAAGGGTAGTGATCCACTTTAAGGGTAGTGATCCACTTTAAGGGTAGTGATCCACTTTAAAGGTAGTGATCCACTTTAAGGGTAGTGATCCACTTTAAGGGTAGTGATCCACTTTAAGGGTAGTGATCCACTTTAAGGGTAGTGATCCACTGCAGTCTCACAAGACATCCAACCACAAGCTATACGTGAAAAGAAGCAGGTCTGTGTCTACCTCCCTCCTCAGCTGATGATCCATCCTCTCCTTAGGTATTGTGCTAAAGGCCAGTTTTATTGCTTCTTTGATCAGAACGACAGTTTTCAGCTGTGCTAACATAATTGCAAAAGGGTTTTCTAATGATCAATTCGCCTTTTACAATTATAAACTTGTATTAGGTAATACAATGTGCCATTGGAAGACAGGAGTGATGGTTGCTGATAATGGGCCTCTGTACACCTATGCAGATATTCCTTTTACTGAGGAGTGGCTTTTGTCTGGCGACTCAACCATAAAGGTCTGATTGGTGGAGTGCTACAGAGATGGTTGTCCTTCTGGAAGGTTCTCCTATCTCCACAGAGGAACTCTAGAGCTCTGTCAGAGTGACCATCGGGATCTTGGTCACTTCCCTGACCAAGGCCCTTCTTTCTCCCCTGATCGCTCAGTTTGGCCGGGCGGCCAGCTCTAGGGAGAGTCTTGGTGGTTCTAAACGTATTCCATTTCAGAATGATGGAGGCCACTGTGTTCTTGGGGACCTTCAATGCTGCAGAAGTGTTTTCGTACCCTTCCCCAGATCTGTGCCTCCACACAATCCTCTCGGAGCTCTACGGACAATTCCTTTGACCTCATGGCTTTGTTTTTGCTCCGACATGCACTGTCAACTGTGGGACCTTATATAGACAGGTGTGTGCCTTTCCAAATCATGTCCAATCAATTGAACTTACAACAGGTGGACTGCAATCAAGTTGTAGAAACATCCCAAGGATGATCAATGGAAACAGGATGCACCTGAGCTCAAATTCGAGTCTCAGAGCAAAGGGTCTGAATACTTATGTAAATAAGGTATTATATTTTGTTTTATACATTTACAAAAATGTGTTTTCGCTTTTTCATTCTGGTGTATTGTGTGTGTAGATTGCTGCGAAAAAAATATATTGAATCAGTTTTAAAATAAGATTGTAACGTAAAACAAAATGTGGAGAAAGTCAAGGGGTCTGAACACTTTCCGAAGGCACCGTACAGTACATTTAGGAATCAGTTACGTTATTAAAGACATCCTCCAAGGAGGTGAATTAATATGTTATCATTATTGTCTAATATAATGCTTAATGCCATGACATTGTTTTTTTTTATGTTGTCAGTATTTTAATAGTGCAAATAAATTCAAATGTTCCTAGAAATAACTTTTCAAAAGCGTTATTGAAATAACCTAGTACTCTTACTGACCACTGATAACCTATCTTCTCCCTCTTTGTCAGAGCTGCCCTGTAAAGCCAAACAGGGACATAGTAGAGTGCCCCCCCCCCCCCCCACACTACTGTCTCTATTCTTAACCATGGCCCTTGTCATTCCAAACAACGGCCACACGGAACACTACCTCCTCCCCCGTCTCCTCATCCTCCTCAATCCTCCCCTATCTCTAACAGAGCTATGTCACAGCTGAAGTAACTTGTCTGTTGATAATTAACAGTGGTTGGCCAAGTAACTGTCGGCACAATAGTACCTCCTGTATGCTTTGTAGGGGAGCTGGAGAGCATGTGTTACTGTCCCTCTAATCCTCCACCCAACCTCCTCTTAATCTATCCCTCCATACTCCTGTTACTGTCCAGCTATCCCTCCCTGCTTCCCTCTATCTATCCCTCCATACTCCTGTTACTGTCCTGCTATCCCTCCCTGCTTCCCTCTATCTATCCCTCCATACTCCTGTTACTGTCCAGCTATCCCTCCCTGCTTCCCTCTATCTATCCCTCCATACTCCTGTTACTGTCCTGCTATCCCTCCCTGCTTCCCTCAATCTATCCCTCCATACTCCTGTTACTGTCCAGCTATCCCTCCCTGCTTCCCTCTATCTATCCCTCCATACTCCTGTTACTGTCCTGATATCCCTCCCTGCTTCCCTCTATCTATCCCTCCATACTCCTGTTACTGTCCAGCTATCCCTCCCTGCTTCCCTCTATCTATCCCTCCATACTCCTGTTACTGTCCAGCTATCCCTCCCTGCTTCCCTCTATCTATCCCCCCATACTCCTTTTACTGTCCCTCTCCATCCCTCTCTTCAGCCATGCTTGTCCTGGCAGCTCTCTTCAGAGCATGTATTTCTGTCCCTCCAGTCCACCTTTCCATTACATCCCCCTATCCCTCTCTCCCTCTCTCCCCCTCTCCCTCTCTCCCCCTCTCCCTCTCTCCCTCTCTCCCTCTCTCCCTCTCTCCCTCTCTCCCTCTCTCCCTCTCTCCCTCTCTCCCTCCATTCCTCAATCCATTATCCTCTTTCTGTATCTTTCCATCGCTTCATCCCTCCATGCCAACCAGCCAGCCAACCGGCCAGCCAACCAACCAGCCAACCAGCCAGCCAACCGGTCAGCCAACCAACCAGCCAACCAGCCAACCGGTCAGCCAACCAACCAGCCAACCAGCCAACCAGCCAGCCAGCCACCCAAAATGTCTGCCAACACTGGCATGACACCTCCCTTCATTAGTAGACCTGTCCAGTGGTCCCTTCATTAGTAGACCTGTCCAGAAGTCGGGAGGCCTGGCGCTCCACAGCGGGTGGCATCTGTTCCTCTGTCTGACCCCCTGGTCAATCCACCAGATCACTGATCACTGATCACCAGATCACTGTTCACACGTGTTGCCACCAGCACAGCCTGTCAATCAATGACAACAAGCCTGGCTGCTGAAGACTGCTGAACTACATGTACTGTCTCCCCATTCAGCTCCTTTCACCTCTCTTTCTTTCTCCACCCTTTTTACCTTCTCTCAACAACCTCAAAACATCGTTCTCTCACAGCCAATTAGAAGTAGACAGACATCCGTTGTAGGCATTAACTCTACATGTGGTGATGCGCTGTCTCGTTCAACCGCAGCAGCAGCTCCCGGCAGTTAAACCAAACATCCTCCTTCCCTTTCCAAAGACACAACAACACAGCGGCACCATGCTTCCCAAGAGTAGCTCACAAAAGTGTGAATCCTTCCTAACACCACCAAGTCATCTAGCCCACTAGAGAGAGAAACAGAGTTATAGACAGTACTGAGTCCAGTAGAGAAACAGTGTTATAGACAGTACTGAGTCCACTAGAGAAACAGTGTTATAGACAATACTGAGTCCAAGAGAGAAACGGTGTTATAGACAATACTGAGTCCAAGAGAGAAACAGTGTTATAGACAGTACTGAGTCCAGTAGAGAAACGGTGTTATAGACAGTACTGAGTCCACTAGAGAAACAGTGTTATAGACAGTACTGAGTCCAAGAGAGAAACAGTGTTATAGACAGTACTGAGTCCACTAGAGAGAGAAACAGTGTTATAGACAGTACTGAGTCCACTAGAGAGAGAAACAGTGTTATAGACAGTACTGAGTCCAGTAGAGAAACAGTGTTATAGACAGTACTGAGTCCACTAGAGAGAAACAGTGTTATAGACAGTACTGAGTCCAGTAGAGAAACAGTGTTATAGACAGTACTGAGTCCAGTAGAGAAACAGTGTTATAGACAGTACTGAGTCCACTAGAGAGAGAAACAATGTTATAGACAGTACTGAGTCCAGTAGAGAAACAGTGTTATAGACAGTACTGAGTCCACTAGAGAGAGAAACAGTGTTATAGACAGTACTGAGTCCAGTAGAGAGAGAAACAGTGCTATAGACAGTACTGAGTCCACTAGAGAGAGAAACAGTGTTATAGACAGTACTGAGTCCAGTAGAGAGAGAAACAGTGTTATAGACAGTACTGAGTCCACTAGAGAGAAACAGTGTTATAGACAGTACTGAGTCCACTAGAGAGAAACAGTGTTATAGACAGTACTGAGTCCAGTAGAGAAACAGTGTTATAGACAGTACTGAGTCCACTAGAGAAACAGTGTTATAGACAGTACTGAGTCCACTAGAGAGAGAAACAATGTTATAGACAGTACTGAGTCCACTAGAGAAACAGTGTTATAGACAGTACTGAGTCCACTAGAGAAACAGTGTTATAGACAGTACTGAGTCCACTAGAGAGAGAAACAGTGTTATAGACAGGACTGAGTCCAGTAGAGAAACAGTGTTATAGACAGTACTGAGTCCAGTAGAGAAACAGTGTTATAGACAGTACTGAGTCCAGTAGAGAAACAGTGTTATAGACAGTACTGAGTCCACTAGAGAGAGAAACAGTGTTATAGACAGTACTGAGTCCACTAGAGAGAGAAACAGTGTTATAGACAGTACTGAGTCCACTAGAGAAACAGTGTTATAGACTACTGAGTCCACTAGAGAGAGAAACAGTGTTATAGACAGTACTGAGTCCAGTAGAGAGAGAAACAGTGTTATAGACAGTACTGAGTGCTACAGGACAGTAGTGGAACATGAACAAAGCAAAAGAAGCCACTCACCAAGTTGTACGCCAAGACTGGAGTTTCCACTGGGACAAAGGGTGAGGGTGAAAGGTGTCCCTTAAATATCCCCCCTTTGTCCCGGGGCCGGTGGCCGGGGGCCTGGGGCCTGTGGGCGGGACCAGGAGTTCACAGAAGCCCAAATAAGAGCTGCTAGATAACGGTTCACTAGAAAGTATATCCTGTGTCACTCAGGGCCTTCTTTGTGATGGGACGCCATCTAAAACGGAGTGTTACCTAGGAGACGGAGGGATCTAGTCTGGCTGGCTGGTACAAAAATAAGAATTGATTGGCAGAGTGAACTGAAAGGGATTATTTCTAGATTTGTTTCCATTACAGTGTTACGGTTGATTATAGTTGTGTCATGATGAAGTAGGTGTTAACAGACTGACTTTTGAAGACCTGTGATTGGCTCAGACCATTCGTGACCGTATTCAGATACATTAAAACTGTCAAGGAATTTCTGGCCCTTCCCATTGGAGGAGCGAAAATAATTTACTGCTGTATCAGATTTGACCCTGTTTGTTATTGTGTTATAAAGGAGAGAAAATGAAGTGAAAAGAATGGAGGACACACAATTCATCTCCAAGTTTTACATAATTTGCATATTAATTTGCCTATCGACAATGATTATAAATGACTAAAGCATACATTGAGAGTGTTATTTTTATTTTGTATATGAATGTATGTCTCAAATAGCCTACAAGTGTTGTCACTGAATGTAACAGAAGCTTGTTTATCTGTCAGGTCTGTTATCATGTTGATGAATGGATGATTTTTTTCCCCCTCTCCCACACCTTTTGGCTGATAACAGACAACCAAGCCATTATTTATTCACGTCAATCATGACTGACTCCTTACTGGCTGTCATCTCATCCCAACACGGAGTGAAATATTGAAGTCACAACTTAACACAGACACTGTATTTTATTTACATACCAAAACTGAAACTTGAAGCTTGAAATCTCAGCTCCATTCACTGAAACTGTCCTCCTATCCATGACAGAGATACAGTCGCGTTATAATGACTAAGCTCAGATATGGGGTGTCTGTCAGAGAGGGTAGATGGCGTGGGGGTGTCTGTCAGAGAGGGTAGATGGCGTGGGGGTGTCTGTCAGAGAGGGTAGATGGCGTGGGGGTGTCTATCAAAGAGGTTAGATGGCGTGGGGGTGTAACTTTAGACCTCCTTGGGGGTCTGCAGATAGGGCCTGTGGTGGGATAGCGTCTGTGGTGGGATAGTGTCTGTGGTGGGGTAGCGTCTGTGGTGGGATAGCGTCTGTAGTGGGGTAGCGTCTGTGGTGGGATAGCGTCTGTGGTGGGATTGTGTATGTGGTGGGATACTGCCTGTGTATATTTGCCAGCTAAGAGCTGTTGTGGAATGTTTGAGAGTGAGGACCCAAAAATATGCCAGACAGCTGAGAGGGAGGGGGCAAAGGGGGGTTAGAAGTTAAAGGGGGGGAGGAAGTGAAAGAGAGAGCGAGACACCCAGAGAGAGAGAGGAGTGGGGGGGTTGGAAGCCAAGTGAGAGGAGAGAGGAGGGGGGATAACAATTAGTGTCCAGAGTCCAGACCCTCCTCTCTCTCCGTCCGCTTGGCTCAACGTGTCTTGGGGCCAGCCTGTGGCAGCAGCCGGGTGGTAGCCTCTTTCCGATTGGCTCCTCTCTCTCCTTTTAGGGGCATGCTGGGTAACAGGTGTCGGCGGCTGCACGTTGTGGTGGCTTCCGGAAGTAACGTAGTCTGCCCCAGCTCCTTATTAGTCACCTCCCTGCATCCCCCCATACACTCTGGCTTTGTATCTTATCGGGAGACAGAGAGGGTTTTTTCAGAATAGAATCTTGGGCCGGTAAGGTCCAATAGGAATGCGAGGACCCCCCCCACCGTCACCATTTTGGACTGCGGTATTCCATTTGTAGCTGCTGTAGTGTGTGTGTTGGGATGTTGATGTACCCAAAGAGAGTATCTGTAGCCAACCTACTTTAATATGTCTATTCTCAGAATTCACACAAGAAGATAACTGTTTAAAACCAAGGCTTCCTACAACTCTTCTTGTACCTACCTATGTTGGAGACTAATAGCTAGGTTGAATACATATTGAGAAATCTCCTGGTGAATCTCTTCACACAACAACACTACTTCACAACTCTCATTGTTGGAGTCTCTCTTAAGTACAATAGGGTCACATTGTTTTAGAAATGTATCATGACAGTATACATACCTACACCTGTCTAGTCATCTGAATGGGAGAGATGTGAGATGGATAGAAGAATGGCGAGGTGTTGTGTGTTACACTGTGTCCCGTTTCAGACAGTGAATCAACACTATGAGGTATTGGCCTGACCGTGTTCAATCACAATTATGTGAGAGCATTTCTCTGGTTGCGTCCTAAATGGGACCATTCTCCTTATGTAGTGTATTAAATTGGACCAGAGCCCTAGACCCGATTTCCCTAAGACCGTATGGCCCTGGTCCAAAGTAATGCACTCTAGTGAATAGAGTGGCATTGGGATGCAACCACAGTGTAGTCTCACTGGATACCTTGCTGAGGAGAGGCTAGGGGGCTATATTTACTAGATACTGTGCTGAGGAGAGGATAGGGAACATATTTACTAGATACCGTGCTGAGGAGAGGCTAGGGGGCTATATTTACTAGATACCGTGCTGAGGAGAGGCTAGGGGGCTATATTTACTAGATACTGTGCTGAGGAGAGGCTAGGGGCTATATTTAATAGATAACGTGCTGAGGAGAGGATAGGGGCATATTTACTAGATACTGTGCTGAGGAGAGGCTAGGGGGCTATATTTACTAGATACTGTGCTGAGGAGAGGCTAGGGGGCTATATTTACTAGATACCGTGCTGAGGAGAGGCTAGGGGGCTATATTTACTGGATCCCGTGCTGAGGAGAGGCTAGGGGCTATATTTACTGGATCCCGTGCTGAGGAGAGGCTAGGGGCTATATTTACTAGATCCCGTGCTGAGGAGAGGATAGGGGGCTATATTTACTGGATCCCGTGCTGAGGAGAGGCTAGGGGGATAAATGTACTAGATACCGTGCTGTGGAGAGGCTAGGGGCTATATTTACTAGATACCGTGCTGAGGAGAGGCTAGGGGGCTATATTTACTGGATCCTGTGCTGAGGAGAGGATAGGGGGCTATATTTACTGGATCCCGTGCTGAGGAGAGGATAGGGGGCTATATTTACTGGATCCCGTGCTGAGGAGAGGCTAGGGGGATAAATGTACTAGATACCGTGCTGTGGAGAGGCTAGGGGCTATATTTACTAGATACCGTGCTGAGGAGAGGCTAGGGGGCTATATTTACTGGATCCTGTGCTGAGGAGAGGATAGGGGGCTATATTTACTGGATCCCGTGCTGAGGAGAGGCTAGGGGGATAAATGTACTAGATACCGTGCTGTGGAGAGGCTAGGGGCTATATTTACTGGATCCCGTGCTGAGGAGAGGCTAGGGGCTATATTTACTGGATCCCGTGCTGAGGAGAGGCTAGGGGGATAAATGTACTAGATACCGTGCTGTGGAGAGGCTAAGGGGCTATATTTATTGGTGGTTATCACAGCAGTAAGTAGAGAGCCTGTGAACACAACCCTTCAGGATTCCCTGTAGTTGTACTGTAGTCTGGATCTTAATGAGGGAGGAGGAACCATGTAGATGAAGAACAACAGATCACTGTCTGTAGGGAGGGTAGAGGGATGATCTGAACAACAGCTAGGGTCAACGGTTTCCGTTTAAAGTCTAAGAACAAACAAAAAAAACACAATTATAATTTACTTTTGAGAATAAAAACGGTATGAATCACCGTCAGTTTGTTTCCTGTGAAATGTGAAGGCTATTCACCAAAGGATGGCAATAGTGAAAATATGTCTCTGATTCATTCAGCCTTTATGTTCCTCAAAAGTTCCAGCGCTGACATCCATGTTGAATCCTTCCACGACAGACACAGAGGAGACATATCAGACATTAAACCACATTAATTAGACCCTATACGTAGCCAAACTACTTTATTTTTTACATTTATCATAAATGCATAAAACATTGCATTCTGAGCTAGCAGATAACAGATAAACAACAAAGGAATGATACACAATGAATACCACTCCAATAATGAGGACCACTCCAATAATGAGGACCACTCCAAGAATGAGGACCACTCCAAGAATGAGGACCACTCCATTAATGAGGACCACTCCAATAATGAGGACCACTCCATTAATGTGGACCACTCCAATAATGAGAACCACTCCAAGAATGAGGACCACTCCAATAATGAGGACCACTCCAATAATGAGGACCACTCCATTAATGAGGACCACTCCAATAATGAGGACCACTCCATTAATGAGGACCACTCCAATAATGTGGACCACTCCAATAATGAGGACCACTCCAAGAATGAGGACCACTCCAAGAATGAGGACCACTCCAATAATGAGGACCACTCCAATAATGAGGACCACTCCAATAATGAGGACCACTCCAATAATGAGGACCACAACAATAATGAGGACCACTCCAAGAATGAGGACCACTCCAATAATGAGGACCACTCCAATAATGAGGACCACTCCAATAATGAGGACCACTCCAATAATGAGGACCACTCCATTAATGAGGACCACTCCAATAATGAGGACCACTCCATTAATGAGGACCACTCCAATAATGAGGACTACTCCAATAATGAGGCTAAACAAATACCATAGTCTGTTACCAACGGGGGTGAAAAAGGAAAAGGAAATCACTTTGAATCACCATTGAAAAAAATATCTAAAAAAAAAATGTTTTACTTGTTTCACGGTCAAGTGGCACCAAGCCCAGTGAGAATTGACCAGAATAATCAGAATAGGTCTGAAACAGGGCATCATTTTAAGGGAACTTCTTCCTTATAAGGTAAACACAGGAGATCCAGGATATGTCTGTCTCTGACAGCTGCCTGGCCTGGCCTGCCCTGTTTGTGTGTGTGTGTGTGTGTGTGTGTGTGTGTGTGTGTGTGTTTTGGTTTTTAATTTCCTTGTGGGGACAAGAAGTCCTCACAAGGATAGTAAAACGAGGAACATTCGGACAAGTTGGGACATTTCGCCGCTCACCACAAGGAAAAAGGCTATTTTAGGCTTAGGGGTTAGGTTTAGAGTTAGGGCTACAACTATGGTTAGGGTTAGGCATTCGGTTTAGGGGTTTGGGGTTACAGTTAGGGTTAGGCATTAGGTTTAGGGGTTTGGGGTTAAAGTTAGGGCTACAACTATGGTTAGGGTTAGGTTTAGGTTGAGGGGTTTGGGGTTAAAGTTAGGGTTAGGCATTAGGTTTAGGGGTTTGGAGTTAAAGTTAGGGCTACAACTATGGTTAGGGTTAGGTTTAGGTTTAGGGGTTTGGGGTTAAAGTTAGGGTTAGGTTTAGGTTTAGGGAAAATAGGATTTTGAAAGGGAATTGATTGTTTGGTCCCCACAAGGATTGTGTGTGTGTCTGTGTGTGTGTGTGTGTGGCGGGGGGGGGGGGGGGGGGGGGGTGCATGCGTGCGTGCGCATGGCAGCAGTGGTCATCACCATAGGCAGCTGTTCTGTCGACCTCAAATGCTTTTTAGCATTAGCACTCGCATGCGACTCTTTCATACTATTGCTTGTGCCTGTTAACGTTACGACCACGGAAATGTTTGTTAAACAGACCCTGGTAATGGATGAAATGGGCTCATGGGAATATGTGTTGATGTTGCATCTATAATGTGGCGACCCGCACAGTCAGCTGTGTGTTATGTGTTAGGCTATTAGTTGGTTGTGTTGTACTTACCAGTACCCAGTGTTCGCGGGGTCTGACATACCAATCAACCTGCTATCTGCCAATCACGGGAATGCCAAGAATGTTCTGACGCCGGGCTTCCTGGCGGGTTGGCGGAGTGGCGTGGAGGGGGGTTGAGCAGGGGGATGGAGCATTGGAAGTTAAGACTGGGTTTAGCCTTTGTTCACTCTCTTATGTCTGGCCTTCACAAGAGAAGGCCACGGTTGTTTTATAGGGTATCCTTCATCTGTTTGGCGAGGGCCACGTCCAAACAGTAGCCTGTGTAAAGTTGGGTTAATAAACCGTACATTCGTAAACTCAACCATCTGTCTGGACAATTGTTCCTGTATGATCTAGTCAGGTCAATCCAATAAGAACGCTAAAGCTTCATCAGGGCTGTAATGCATTGCCTCAACACGTACATCACAAGAAAGAGGCGAGAGAGAACTTTGTTTTGATGGATGTTCATTTTGGGGGGGGAATTGAAAAAAGTTATAATCAATACAGTTCAAATTTTTACAAATTAGACACGTTGAAATGAAAACGACTTCCTGAAAATGAACACTCAGATTATAGTGATACAGGGGGAGAACTCCCTGTCTACATATTCATCCCTCTCAATATCTACACCACAATTTCGCCCTTAATATAGAGGTGTAATCTAGAGCCTAGCGTGTTGATTATTATTATTATTATTTAAATCAGAGGCTATCCTGCTATCGACAGACTTGTTGAATGATGCAACAGTATGTGACAACAACTGTAATTAATGAGGCAGTCTAGACAGCACAGGCGAGTGCAGGAAGGACTAAACAGAGCAAGTGGTTGGTGGTGGCAGCTCTGTTCCACCCCTTTATGTTAATGTTTTCATATATGCAAATGAGCCCTGTGTGTTAATGCAATTGAGGCGCATATCATTATCTTTATTTTAACTCAAAATATTAAGAATATTAAAAAATACCTTATTTCATTAGAATATTTATATTTGAGCGCATTCTAAGAAAAAAAGGGGGAATGTGGCAATAAATTGAATTGCTGAATTCCCACCAAAATCCCTGAACTCCATACTAGTAAGATGTTTTATGTGCTATAATTCAGTCAATATCTGATGGATTTTAAAAATTATGAAATTCAAAAAGTTTGGAGTATCAGGAGTCCTCCTTTTTCTCCCCAATATTGTGGTATCCAATTGGTAGTTAGGAGAGGCGAAGGTTGGGAGCCATGCGTCCTCCGAAACAGGACCCTGCCAAGAAGCACTGCTTCTTGAGACACTGCTCGCTTAACCCGGAAGCCAGCCGCACCAATGTTTCTGGGGAAACACCAGTCAGCATGCAGGTGCTAGGCCCGGCACCAAGAGTCGCTAGAGCGCAATGGGACAAAAAAATCCCAGCCAGCCAAACCCTCCCCTAAAGCGGACGACACTGGGCCCAATTGTGCACTGCCTCATTGGTCTCCCGGTCATGGCCGGCTGTGACTCATCATGGGCTCGAACCCAGGTTTGTAGTGATCCCTCAAGTCCTGCAATACAGTGCCTTAGACCGCTTCACCACTCCAGAGGCCCCTGCAAATTGATTTGATCAAACAATTGGTCCCCCCAAAAATGCGGCCCTCCATTGAATTTCAAAATCCTGATGTGGCCCTCGAGCCAAAAGGTTTGCAGACCCCTGCTCTATACTCTCTCAAAGACAGGATTCAGATGCAGTTAGACCACTCGTTGAGTAGTGTGTATAGACAGAACTTAGATGCAGTTAGATCACTTGTTGAGTAGTGTGTAAAGACAGGATTTATGTGCAGTTAGATCACTTGTTGAGTAGTGTGTAAAGGCAGGATTCAGATGCAGTTAGATCACTTGTTGAGTAGTGTGTAAAGACAGAATTTAGATGCAGTTAGATCACTTGTTGAGTAGTGTGTAAAGACAGGATTTAGATGCAGTTAGATCCCTTGTTGAGTAGTGTGTAAAGACCGGATTTAGATGCAGTTAGATCCCTTGTTGAGTAGTGTGTAAAGAACGACTAGGTGAATGACAGGAGCATGAAATCATGCAATTTGAAAAGGGTGAAAATAACTTTGACTTACAGTATTCTATTTGAGTTATTTAAGTGTATTGCCTATTTGAATAAGAACTGAAGTCTCAATCGAAATATCTATACAGTTTGCCAGTGGCATCTACTGCCTAATTCTGTCACTCTACCTTGCTATTCTATGCATATGTGTTACAACTTCCTGCCAGGTGCCATGTCTGTAATTATGTTTTATAGCATGCTGTCATTGACAGTCATTCCATTGTGTCGTTGTGTTTTACAATGTGTTGTCATTGACAGTCATTCCATTGTGTCGTTGTGTTTTACAGTGTGCTGAAAGAGAGGCCTGTAGTAGGTAGTTGAGCCGTTTGAAGGCAGATAAGGCCGTGCCAGCAGTTTGTCAGATAGTGTCAGCTCTATAAATATGTGAAGTGCTTTGGAAGTTTCCATGTCAACGCTAACTAGCCCTGTTGTTGTCCTGTGCTGCTATAGGTGTGTGGGGGTTGGGGAGGGTGTGTGTGTGTGTTTATGGGTTGCATTGCACATACAGTGTGCTCCAAAAGTATTGGGACAGTGGCACATTTTTCCACAAATTTGTTGGATGCATTTGCTGTTTGTTTTGGTTGTGTTTCAGATTATTAGTTTAGCTCAGTTTTGAGTCTCATAGCAAAGGGTTTGAATACTGTTTTTTATTTTGAATACATTTGCAAACATTTCTAAAAAAACAGTTTTCACTTGTCATTATAGGGTATTGTGTGTAGATTGATGAGGGAAAAATGCATTTAATCCATTTAAAAAAAAAGGGCTGTAACGTAACAATGTGGAAAAAGTTAAGGGGTCTGAATACTTTCCGAATGCACTGTAAGTGAATTTGTCCCAATACATTTGGTCCCCTAAAGTGGGGGGACTATGTACAAAAAGTGCTGTAATTTCTAAACTGTCCACCCGATATGGATGAAAATACCCTCAAATTAAATCTGAGAGTCTGCACTTCAACCTCATAGTATTATTTCATATCCAAAGTGCTGGAGTACAGAGCCAAAACAACAAGAAATATGTCACTCTCCCAATACTTTTGGAGCTCACTGTATAATAGCCTACAATCACCTGTCCTATTGTGAATTGCATTAATATCAACACTATTCGTAACAGAGTAGTTTAAAAGACTAGTTGCGTTGAGTTTTGGAGGAAGACATACTTTAAATCACCAAACAATCAACACCCTTCCCACAGAGGAAGGTAAAGGATGAAGGTATTTGTCATTCACATGACAGGACACAACAGAGAGTTACTAGGTAGAAGTCATGAGGAGAGTTTTATTACGTGACTGACAAAAATAGCTGGAGAACAAGTGCTATCTTCTGCACAAAACGCCACCAAAATAACCTGTGTAAAAAAAGTTTACATTTATGCATTGCATTTGTTACAATATGAAATTAACATTGAATGATGTATTTTTTTAAATATAATTTACTGGTATCTAAGCAAGACGCTTTTGGTGCTGTCATTGCTCATTGCTCACTTTTGCAAATGCACTTATTTCATTGGCTGAGGTGACGTTAGCAACCCCAAAGCGTCCCTCTTTCCCCAACAACGGCAAACATGGCAAATGAAAAGACAGGAAGTTACCGAACTAAACGAGTTTTCGTCAACAATATTGATACGTATTCCTCTAAATGTATCGCAAAGGTAAAGTAGCAACGATATACGTTTTTGTATCAGAGTTTGATGTGGCGAAATATTACATAATGTAGCTGACAATGTTTACACTTTTTTTGCGACTGTGTATAGTTTCTGTCAACCTGCATGGTTGGCGGCTCCTTGGAGGAGGCAGATGAAGATGGTCCCGCTGAGGATGAGACAGCGCTTCAAGATGGGACTTTTCAAATTGTTGGAACTATCTCAAACAACGAAGGGGAAAAACCCAGTTTTGCATTACAATGTTATGCAGTGAGTATAGTTAATAACCAACTATAAACTGGGTGGTTCAAGCCCTGAATGCTGATTGTCTGACAGCAGTGGTATACCACGGGTGACAAGTCATTTATTTTTACTGCTCGTATTACGTTGGTAACCAGTTTACAATAGCAATAATACACCTTAGGGGTTTGTGGTATATGACCAATATACCACAGCTAAGGGCTGTATCCGCGTTGTGTTGTGCGAACAGCCCTTAGCAGTGGTGTATTGGCCATATACCGAACCCCCTCTTGCCTTATTTCTTAAATATACAATATTGATATAACCACACACTTCATCATTCAGCGCTATGCAATGGCATGCAATTTTCATCTAGGCCTGTCATTGACGTCTGTCCATGTCCATTCCAGTCACAGAAGCGAGATCAGCTGCTGCCAAGCCTATTGGAATGTGATGTGGTGGTTTACAACATCTCAGAACATGCAACAGCAGAGATGATAGATGAGGCAACTTGGGCAATTTCAGGTAGGCTATGGACCAGGCCATCTGTTGGATGAAACCATCATGATAAATTGACTTTTTGTATACAAAATAAACATTTAATTACAGCTCAATTTGAGCAAATTCAGAATTTGCCATTGTGATTAATCTCAGCAATTTCTGCGATGAACTAGATGTGTTCCTTTCTTAACGTCTGTCAGCCATACTCTCAGTCTGTCAGCCCTACTCTCAGTCTGTCAGCCCTACTCTCAGTCTGTCAGCCCTACTCTCAGTCTGTCAGCCCTACTCTCAGACTGACAGCCCTTCTCTCAGACTGACAGCCCTACTCTCAGACTGACAGCCCTACTCTCAGACTGACAGCCCTACTCTCAGACTGACAGCCCTACTCTCAGACTGACAGCCCTACTCTCAGACTGACAGCCCTACTCTCAGACTGTCAGCCCTACTCTCAGACTGTCAGCCCTACTCTCAGACTGTCAGCCCTACTCTCAGACTGTCAGCCCTACTCTCAGACTGTCAGCCCTACTCTCAGTCTGTCAGCCCTACTCTCAGTCTGTCAGCCCTACTCTCAGACTGTCAGCCCTACTCTCAGACTGTCAGCCCTACTCTCAGACTGTCAGCCCTACTCTCAGACTGTCAGCCCTACTCTCAGACTCTCAGCCCTACTCTCAGTCTGTCAGCCCTACTCTCAGTCTGTCAGCCCTACTCTCAGTCTGTCAGCCCTACTCTGACTGTCAGCCCTACTCTCAGACGTCAGCCCTACTCTCAGACTGTCAGCCCTACTCTCAGACTGACAGCCCTACTCTCAGACTGTCAGCCCTTCTCTCAGACTGTCAGCCCTACTCTCAGACTGTCAGCCCTACTCTCAGACTGTCAGCCCTACTCTCAGACTGTCAGCCCTACTCTCAGACTGTCAGCCCTACTCTCAGACTGTCAGCCCTACTCTCAGACTGTCAGCCCTACTCTCAGACTGTCAGCCCTGGACCTTTTGAGTTACATTGCAAATACTGCATGGCCAATAGCCGACTGTACCAACGGTAAGACGCTGTCTCCTCTTCCTTTTATGCTGCAGCTCTTCACTCAGATATTGAGAGTTTTGCGTCTCAGAAGATATTCATTCTGATATCATCAGTCATGACCTGGGCAATGAGCAAGCCAGCCGATCCTGTAAGTTTCTATTCAAATCTCGTGTTTCCTAACTACTATATCTATATATGTGTCAATACACTTTTCTGAATATTACTCGTATATTTTCTGTCCTTAGAATGACCCAGAGATTCCTCTGACGGAGGACGACTACAGGAGGAAAAGACATCATCCTAACTTCAAGGAGCACGCCAATGCAGAGAAAATGGTGCTCAAACTGGGCAAAACCGTAAGTATAATGGGTAGGGTTCGGCAATTGTCAACAACAATGTCAACAACAACAAAAACAACAAGTCCTTTGTTTACCATACAGAAAAAGTCCAAGCTGTCCAGTTATGTTGTGGCGGCAGGTGTTCAGTATGGAATGGGAGAAAACCTCCTCCACTACTTCTTCAAGGTACATCTGAACTATATAACGTGAGACATTATTGTTCTATCAAGACATCGATGGATGTTCTCTGTCTCACTCTTTCCTCTGGCTTGACTCCTCAAGACGTCTTGGCTGGGGGAGTTTGCAAAAGTTCCTGTTTTTGGGCCGGGCACAAATATTATCCCTACCATTCATGTCAACGACCTTGCAGGGTTTGTATCCCATTCCATTGTCTTGATGTTCAATTATTGCTTATTTAAGGGCACCTGCTAGAGTTTGGGTGGGAAAAAAAAGACTAATTATATGATATTGTCTACTTTTGTCTACAAGGGTAATTCAGAATGTAATCGACCACAAGCCAAAGATACATTATTTCCTCGCTATGGATGATTCCAATAATACTTTTGAGGATATTGTGAAGGTAAATAGGCTAAGCCAGACAGACATCTTGTTGATCATTTCAAGTTGGTAAAATTTTTGCATTTCTTTCTTTCTTTACATAGATTTGTAGATCTACAAAATGGTTGGTGTATTTTTTCCTGTATCCCCCCTGCTAGATAATAAGCTTTGTGCTCGGTCCAGGGAAGATCAAGAAAGTCCCTAAGGAGGAGGCCTACCTCACCAAAGTTCTGACGGTCTGTCTGTTTTCATCCCTCATCTCAGGTTCAGGAAAGCTAATTCAGAAATGACCGTTGTCAGTTGGAGTATATCTTAACTAGCCTGGTCCCAGATCTGTTTGTGTGGTCTTGATTGACCACGGGAAATTGACAGAACAGCAGTAGATCTGGGTCTGGTCAATTTCACCTTGTTTTCCAGAACGCTGATGTGGATTACCTGAGTGTCAACCTGCGGATAGAGCCAATCTTTCTGAAGGAAACCTTCAACCTTCACTGGGTGTCGGAGGCTGGCATCATTGATAACATCAACCGGGTGGTGGAGGAATACAAACTGTTGAGACTACTACTGGTGAGGGACCAAACCAACTACTGTATGTTTGCCTCTTCTGTTCTTAGCTAGGGACTGAATAGATTTTCCCAGCACCAATTTAGAATGTGAACATGTGTATTGTCTCTTATTGGAAGGAAAGCTTCGTTACACAGCAATACATAGAATGAGCACCGTGTTTAGGTTTATAGATAGATATATATATTATAGATTATAGATAGTGTCATTATATTATTTTATATGATATTATATACTCATATTCAAGCCAAAAATTGTTAAAATATTTATCATGCTCTTTGGTTTCCCCATCAGCCCATCAGAATCTGTCTCCTGGGTCCTCCAGCAGTAGGAAAGAGCAGCGTGGCAGAGAAACTGTGTCAACATTACAAACTGCACCACATCAACCTCAAAGAGGTCATTGATGAGAAGATGCAACATCTGGTCAGTAAAAGCAAAGCGATGACACTTGTATAGCGCTTCATATTTATTCTCTCTTGTAAAATAGGAAATGCCTCCCCCTTGTGGTAGATCAAAAGAAATGCACCCCTTGTTATTTTCTGATATTACAGGTCTCTGTACTATACATGTACACTCTACAGTATCAATAGGTGTGTGAACCATTTTGTAAAACAACATCTTACAATATATTAATCCAGGTATTCATTTGAGTTGTCCATTATATGTCAGGAGGAGGCTGTGAATGGCACTGAGCAGGAGGGAGAGAGTGAGGAGGCGCTCAGTAACGCTCAGGACCAACTGGACTCTCTGAAGGACAGCATGGAGCAAAATGGAGGTACAATAATATTCCACAACACAGCCATGAGTTGTTCCTGAAAGCATGTTTGTAGATTTAATTTATATAATATTCCACAACACAGCCATGAGTTGTTCCTGAAAGCATGTTTGTAGATTTAATTTAGACTCCGCCCCTCATCTCTATAATTTGTTTGATTTCATATTATGAAGATGCAGTGGTTTCATGAATGTCATCATAATTCTTGCAGGTCGCCTGAGCGACGGGCTTGTGTACCGTATCATGCGTGATAAGCTGAACTCAACGCCTTGCAGGAACCATGGCTTCGTCCTCGACGGCTTCCCCAAGTCCTACGATCAGGCCAAGGAGATCTTCTATGGTAAAACATAAATCAAATTAACGTTATTTACAATTAAAGCGTTGATGATATCGTAAAATACTTTTCAAATAAATGATGAAAAAGATAACCTTGTCATCCTGCTTGTTCTCTTAAACACTGATGTTTTCCAGATGAACAGGATGATCCCAGGTCCAAAATGCCTGCCTTCAACAAGAAGATCATTCCTGGTAAGTGATTGTTAATATAACTGAATTGCACAGTATTGCATGTCTATCACTGCCCCCCCTCGTCTGTCTCTTCTGCAGAGTTCATTTTCTCCCTGGAGGCATCGGATGACTTTTTAAAGGAGCGGGTGCAGAACCTGCCTGAGAGTGTGGCAGAGAAAATGCGCTACTCTAAAGACGAGTACCTTACCCGGCTGAAGAAGTTTAGAAAGGCCAACGTGGAAGATGAAACGGTTCTGAACTACTTTGACGAGCTGGAGATTCACCCAGAGCACATTGGTAAGGACGAAATAATGTAGATATTGATTTACCAAAAGAGAATCATGCGATAGATAGAATCATTTTGAAACCCTAATATTCAAATGTAGTTATCAGAACCAGTAATTGTAGTAAATAGTGATTTGATTAGAACTCAACGCATTGAAAGGAAGTCTGTCAGTCTTTCATAGTCTGTCTGTCTGTCAGAGGTGAACAATGATCCTGAATACGGTGCTGTGATGGACAAAATCACCAGGCTGGTGGGGCGTCCCAGGAACTACGGACCCACCCCTGAGGAGAGAGAGGAGATGGAGAGGAAGTCCGTAGAGGAGACAGCACAGCGCCTGGTACTGGAGACAGCAGAGTGGAATAGGAGGGAGGCTGAGACCGCTGCCAAGATGGCCACACAGCTCGAGGAGTGGGTAAGAGATGCCAAGATGGCCACACAGCTCGAGGAGTGGGTAAGAGATGCCAAGATGGCCACACAGCTCGAGGAGTGGGTAAGAGATGCCAAGATGGCCACACAGCTCGAGGAGTGGGTAAGAGATGCCAAGATGGCCACACAGCTCGAGGAGTGGGTAAGAGATGCCAAGATGGCCACACAGCTCGAGGAGTGGGTAAGAGATGCCAAGATGGCCACACAGCTCGAGGAGTGGGTAAGAGATGCCAAGATGGCCACACAGCTCGAGGAGTGGGTAAGAGATGCCAAGATGGCCACACAGCTCGAGGAGTGGGTAAGAGATGCCAAGATGGCCACACAGCTCGAGGAGTGGGTAAGAGATGGGCTGCATCAGAAGTAGTACACTAGAATGGGAATAGGGTGGCATTTCAGGAAACATCTCTCTCACATTACTCATTGAGATTTGATTCCATTTTGGAATCCTTATAAACTCATCTCCACATGGCTTACCCCTATCCAGTCCTCTCAGATCTATAAACTCTTTAAACCCCTCTTTGTATACCATGGAAGAGTGGGCCACCAGCAACGACGTAAACCCTGGAGCTGTAAGTTTCTGTCTAGCTTAGCTGTACATACGTTGTGTGTGTGGGTATCTCTAGAACCGTCACGTGACTGAGGTGAAGAGGCAGGAGCACGAGCTGCTGGAGGCTCGCTCCGCCCCCCTGAGGAACTACCTGATGAATTACGTAATGCCTTCTCTCACTGAGGGCATGATGGAGTGCTGCAAGGCCAAGCCAGACGACCCGGTAGACTTCCTGGTAATGTTTTTATTTGATTTAAAAAATAAAATAAACTTTATTAATCCCACAAAGAGAAATCAGATTTGTCACCGGCAAGAGACATACAGAAAAAATATACTGTACACACGCATACATCAGAGACCAAATATACTGAACACACGCATACATCAGAGACCAAATATACTGTACACACGCATACATCAGAGACCAAATATACTGAACACACGCATACATCAGAGACCAAATATACTGAACACACACATACATCAGAGACCAAATATACTGAACACACACATACATCAGAGACCAAATATACTGAACACACGCATACATCAGAGACCAAATATACTGAACACACACATACATCAGAGACCAAATATACTGAACACACACATACATCAGAGACCAAATATACTGTACACACACATACATCAGAGACCAAATATACTGTACACACACATACATCAGAGACCAAATATACTGTACACACACATACATCAGAGACCAGATATACTGAACAAACACATACATCAGAGACCAAATATACTGTACACACGCATACATCAGAGACCAGATATACTGTACACACACATACATCAGAGACCAGTAGACGGAGGACTGATGGCTGGTGAAATAAGCAAAACAGATGTCTTCCATAGAAGCAAACAGATTCAATAGAGTAGTAGCCTACTTCTCCTCTTCAATTATATATGTTGCACTTCACCAATAAACGGATGTGAATTGTTGTCAGGTACGGAAGTAGCTAGGCCTACAGTAAAGAAATGTCACGTTTCCAACCGAATTGTCCTTTTTTTTCTCTTTTTTTTCTAAATACTACATTTTTGTGTTTATCTATTTCAGGCTGAATATCTCCTCCGGAATAATTCACAAGATTAGTGTGATGTGGATTAAGACATTCCAAACGTCTATGAGACCTTGTCGACTGGTATTATAAATGTTTTGTCATGACTGTGTTCTGTGTTGATCAAGTCTACCTTGTTTATTTTTCCCCACAAGAAATACAAAAACATATAATGCTCTGTTTGGAGGAATTATTGTAAAGATCATTTTGTGAATATAATGATCTCTAACTAAAAAAAAAAAGTTACATGTATATTCTGATTAAATTGTGTGTTAATGCCTCTTCTACACCCACCCTAGCATGAATTGTAATCCAATGACAAACCCACAGCTGATTGGCACAGCGGCTGAATAGTAAAAACAAGCGTGAAAACAGAGCTAGTGATTTTCTGAACAAGAAGTTCAACTGATTAAAACTCACAACAAGAAAAAAAGCTTACATTTTAAGGCCAGGCATCACAGGCTGACATTTTTGCGTCTTATTAATTTTGCGATTTGTTTGCATTTTGGTCTATTAATATTAGTATTTTGGTCTATTAATATTAGTATTTTCACACAAAAAAATATATAAACATTTCAAAACCGTGATGAAAATATATATTTTCTTTAGCTGATCATAGTCTACCTTCAATTGAATGAATTTTAACCACTTTAAAATGGAATTATATCAATAATTTCTAAGCTCACTACATTGATTTCCCCATCATTTAAAATCCCATTTTCATAGAGAATGTTACAAACTGGACTATATTTAGTAACTTACTTTGAAGAGATGGTGATTGGGTCTAAGTAGGCATTTAGTAGTCTAATTTCAGTGTACTTGTCAGACATTTACCACCAGATTTTTCTCAGCATCAGAAGCATCTGTATTCACCAGTGTGTGTGTGTGGTTATAATCGTGAAGGAGACATTCACATTACATTTTTCTGTAAGAATTTCGTCAAATATGTATACTTGGACTTTGATTTAGCATTTCCAATATTAGTAGCCATAAGTTCAACATTTGCAAAAGACCCAGTTCTCATAAGTTCATAACTCTCCATATTCTTATAATTTTTGTCCAAAAGGAAAAGGCTTGATGTTGCACAAGGTTAGCAGCAACACTTGCTACAGATACAGGGTTTCCTTCCGTAAAGCCCAGCTTATTGGCTATCTAGCTAGCTTTGTTTGACCCCGATTGGTGCTTATTTGAGAAAGTTACATTCGATCAAGTGAAGACCGCCCGCGTCATTAGCGTGCCATGAAGGCGTATACTACACCCCTAATGATATAGGGAAGTCTGGTTACATTCTAGGATCTCTGAGGAATACGTACGAATGTGATTTGACTGGTTGAAACAACATTTAGGGTTACATTTTCACAGATTCCTTTCTTTGCAAATTGAAGGAAATAGTGTAAATACAGTGGAGTGGAAATACAAAATCGATCGTGCATGCTATATGGACCTTTTAGGACATGAAAAAGGATTTTAATCTAACAAAGCAACACTTCATGTTACCACTGAGACCCTTTGGGTGATAAGAGCATGATTTCAGAATGTAAGTACACATTTCACCTTCAGAGGTGAATTTATCAAACGTATCGAGTTGAAAAGTGTTTTGTTGTTAGGAGCTCTCCTCAAACAATAACATGGCATTTTTCGGAGTAATAGCTACTGTAAATTGGACAGTGCAGTAATATTAACAAGAATTTAATCTGCGATCGTGACACTGTCCCGTTCATGTCACCACACCCCAATAGGGATTTGTTTTATCTTAATTATGTCACAATCAACTTTTACCAGTTGAACGTAGACACACATTTTTTTTTTAGATATTCATCAATCAATATTTTATACAAACATGCAAATTAGGTGATGTCTCATTATATGTGCATATTTGCATATCGCACAAATCCCTTTTTCTGGATGCTGGATGGTTTCACTCCAGCACCAGACATTAGCAGAGCAGATTAAAATACTAATGACATTTATTTATTTTTTTTTCCATTTTTATTTATTTTCCAAAGAAAATGTTATCTAGAATTATCTAGAACAAAACATTTACTACATATCAACAATTCCCTCAGGGCAAGTCTAGAGAATATACAGGTTTTCATCAAGGAGCTCTCTGTACTTTTCTCCGTTCACCTTTCCCTCGATCCTGACTAGTCTCCCAGTCCCTGCCACTGAAAACCATCCCCACAGCATGATGCTGCCACCACCATTCTTCACCGTAGGGATGGTGCCAGGTTTCTTACAGACGTGACGTTTGACATTCAGGCCAAAGAGTTCAATCTTGTTTTCATCAGACCAGAGAATCTTGTTTCTCTTGGTCTGAGAGTCCTTTAGGTGCCTTTTGGCAAACTCAAAAGGCCTGATTGGTGGAGTGTTGCAGAAATGGTTGTCCTTCTGGAAGTTTCTCCCATCTCCACAGATGAACTGTGAAGCTCAGTCAGAGTGACCATCAGGTTCTTGGTCACCTCCTTGACCAAGGCCCTTCTTCCCTGATTGGTCAGTTTGGCCGGGAGGTCAGCTCTAGCCTTGGTGGTTCCAAACTTCTTCCATTTAAGAATCACGGAGGCCACTGTGTTGTTGGGGACCTTCAATGCTGCAGAAGTGTTTTCGTACACTTCCCCAGATCTGTTCCTCGACACAATCCTGTCTCGGAGCTCTACGGACAATTCCTTCGACCTCATGGCTTGTTTTTTTCTCTGGCATGCACTGTCAACCGTGGGACCTTATATAGACAGACAGGTGTGTGCCTTTCCAAATCATGTCCAATCAATTGAATTTACCACAGGTGGACTCCAATCAAGTTGTAGAAACATCTGAAGGATGATCAATGTAGACAGTACGCACCTGAGTTAAATTTAGATTCTCATAGCAAAGGGTCTGAATACTTATACAAATAATGTGTTTCTGTTTTTTGTCTTTAATACATTTGCAAAAATTTTGTTATCGGTTTGTCATTATGTTTCATTTTTTTAACCAGGCAAGTCAGTTAAGAACAAATTCTTATTTTCAATGACGACCTAGGAACAGTGGGTTAACTGCCTGTTCAGGGGCAGAACGGCAGATTTGTACCTTGTCAGCTTGGGGGTTTGAACCCGCAACCTTCCGGTTACTAGTCCAACGCTCTAACCACTAGGCTACCCTGGTATTGTGTGTAGATTGTCGGGGAAATTGTTTCATTTAATCCATTTTAGAATTAGGCTATAACGTAACAAAATGTGGAAAAAGTCTAGGGATCTGAACACACAATGCTTTTGTTCCGACCTCAAGATGCAGTTGTTGAGGAGCAATTGCAGAAATTTCCAGTCGACTGCAGTTGAAAGTTCATGACCTTTGATCACATGGTTGTTGTAAAGGTCATGCAGTCCACATGTAGTTGCAAGTCAGACAATTATTGTACCAATATTCAGCGGTGAAAGTAGAATGAATCTCTTCCTGGTACGGGACTTCCTATATACAGTACCAGTCCAAGGTTTGGACACACCGACTCATTCAACGTTTTTTCTTTATTTTTACTATTTTCTACATTGTAGAATAATAGTGAAGACATCAAAACTATGAAATAACACATATGGAATCATGTAGTAACCAAAAAAGTGTTAAACAAATCTAAATATATTTGAGATTCTTCAAAGTAGCCACCCTTTGCCTTGATGACATCTTTGCACACTCTTCCAACAAACTTCACCTGGAATACTTTTCCATCAGTCTTGAAGGAGTTCCCACATATGCTGAGCACTTGCTAGCCAGGGGCACACTCCAACACTTAAGACATTAATTTACAAATGAAGTATGTGTGTTTAGGAAGTCCACCAGATCAGAGGCAGTAAGGATGACCGGGGATGTCCTCTTGATAAGTGCGTGAATTGGACCATGTTCCTGTCCTGCTAAGCATTCAAAATGTAACTAATACTTTTGGGTGTCAGGGAAAATGTATGGAGCTCAAAGTATGTTATTTCCTTGAGGAATGTAGTGAAGTAAAAGCTGTCAAAATTATAAATAGTAAAGTAATTTACAGATACCTATCACGTTTCAGGTAAGACCCAAATGCAGACTGTGTTGAAGTAACAATGTTTATTACAGCAACAGGGGCAGGCAAACGACAGGCAGGGATCGATAATCCAGAGTAGTGGCAAGGGCACAGGACGGCATGCAGGGTCAGGTCAGGCAGAGGTCGGTAATCCAGAGTAGGGGCAAAGGCACAGGACGGCGGGCAGGCTCAGGGGCAGACAATGGTCAGGCAGGCAGGCTCAGGCAAAGGTCAAAACCAGGAGAGCGAGAAAAAGAGAGACTGGGGAAAAGCAGGAGCAAAACGCTGGATGGCTTGACAAACAAGACGAACCGGCAACAGACAAACAGAGAAGACAGGTATTAATACCCAGGGGATAATGGGGAAGATGGGCGACCCCTGGACGGGGGTGGAGACAAGCACAAGGAGAAGTGAAACAGATCAGGACGTGACAGATACCCCCCAAAACTACTTAAGTAGTACTTTAAAGTATTTTTACTTAAGTACTTTACACCACTGTGAGAAAGTTACAGATGCACAAATATCATACCCCCAAAACATGCTAACATTTCTTCATTACAATAATTACATTTTTTGGGGGCATATGATATTTATGCCTCTCTAACTTTCACTCGTAATTATTCACGATTCGTTCAGGATTTTTCCGTAATCTTGGTCGCATCCACATGAATGTAGAAGCGTTTAGAAACATATTCTATTCTTATTTACAATAAAAGTGACTCTGAAATGACACAATACATTATTTAATACATTAAATAATCTGAAACCAAAACAAACAGCAGATTCGTCCAACAAATTTGTAGAGTCACAAGCTTGATGTTGTCATTGAGTGCAATGAATATGGGACCAAATACTTAACTTTTTACTCCTTTTGATCCCCTAAAATGGGGGGGACTATGTACAAAAAGTGCTGTAATTTCTAAACGGTTCACGTGATATGGATGACAATACCCTCAATTTAAAGCTGACAGTCTGCACTTTAATCTCATAGTCATTATATGACTTCAAATCCAAAATGCTGGAGTAGTAGTACAGAGCCAAAACAAAACTGTAATTGTCCCAAAACTTTTGGAGCTCACAGCCTCCTAACAGTGGTGAATGGAAAGAGAGATCTGTTACACGTGACATTTGAAAACACCAAAAAGTATAAAGACATTTGAAAACACCAAAAAGTGTAAAGACAGTTGCTGATTGTCATTAGGCAAGAATTTATGCGTCCACTTTCGGCCGTGCGTATCTCGGTGTCGGCCACTCAAATTTCAGTGTTCCCTTCTAACCACATCGCTGGGATGCCGTTCCCGACCGAGCCACACACTTTGAAAGGCAGTGACCAACATTGGTCAACATCTTGACTAAAGTGATGCGCTAGAAAGTGCCCACACACTCCTCAACCAGTTTCCGGGTCATGAAGAAGACAGAATGGAGAATGGAGGAGAGAGGACGGTGGCCCAATGTAACGGTTGTCGGTGGAAGAAGGTGAGGACCAAAGCGCAGCGAGTATTCATATATTTTAATTAAGTAATAGAACACTGAACAAAACAATAAACGGCCAACGAACAGTCCCGTAAGGTGACTGACAAAAAACACTAAACAGGAAAATAACTACCCACAAATCAAGTGGGAAAAACAGGCTACCAAAGTGTGATTCTCAATCAGAGACAACGATTGACAGCTGCCTCTGATTGAGAACCATACCAGGCCAAACCCATAGAAAACCAAAACTAGAACAACACATAGAATGCACACCCCAACTCACGCCCTGACCAACCTAAACAAGAAACATAACAAAGGAACTAAGGTCAGGACGTGACACCCAATCCCAAATCGACCCCTAGACCCTAGATTCACTTGTAGAAATCTGAGGTGATTTGACAGGTCTATGTAATAGGGCGAAACTTCCACCCAGCCTATCAGAGGGCAAGTAGGTAATATGTAGGTAAACTATTACCATATTGATTGCACCTGTCACATCCACAAGTGTGTAGGGTCTAGGGCACGGACTATCAACTACACTGAACAAAAATATAAATGAAACATTAAACAATTTCAAAGATTTTACTGAGTTAAAGTTCTTATAAGGAAATCAGTGAATTCAAATAAATTCATTAGGCCCTAATCTATGGATTTCACATGACTGGGAATTCAGATATGCATTTGTTGGTCACAGATACACTACATGATCAAAAGTATGTGGACACATGCTCTTCGAAAATGTCATTCCAAAATCATGGGTATTAATATGGAGTTGGTCCCCCCTTTGCTGCTATAACAGCCTCCACTCTTCCAGGAAGGATTTCCACTAGATGGTGGAACATTCCTGTGGGGACTTGCTTCCATTCAGCCACAGGAGCATTAGTGAGGTTGGACACTGATTTTGGGCGATGAGGCCTGACGTTCCAATTCATCTGAAAAGGTGTTTGATGGGGTTGAGGTCAGGGCTCTGTGCAGGCCAGTCAAGTTCTTCCACGCCGATCTCAACAAACCATTTCTGAATGGTCCTCGACTGACGGGATGAGGTCAATATCCTTCCAGGATATGAGGTCAATATCCTTCAATATCCTTCCAGGATACCGGGGCCAGGTTGATTAGAAAGTCCTGCTCGCGGAAGTGTTTTAGGAAGTGTTAGACAGTGATGAGCGGTGGTCGTTTGACCGAGGACCCATAGCGGATGCTGGCAATGAGGCAGTGATCGCTGAGATCCTGATTGAAAACAGCAGAGGTGTATTTGGAGGGCAAGTTGGTCAGGATAATATCTATGAGGGTGCCCATGTTTACGGATTTAGGGTTGTACCTTGGTGGTTTCCTTGATAATTTGTGTGAGATTGAGGGCATCTAGCTTAGATTGTAGGACTGCTGGGGTGTTAAGCATATCCCAATTTAGGTTACCTAACAGAACGAACTCTAAAGATTGATGGGGGCAATCAATTCACATATGGTGTCCTGGGCACAGCTGGGAGCTGAGGGGGGTCGGCAACAGTGAGAGACTTATTTCTGGAGAGATACATTTTAAAATTAAAAGCTTGAACTGTTTGGGCATAGATCTGGAAAGTATGACAGAACTTTGCAAGCTTTCTCTGCAGTAAATTGCAACTCCTCCCCAATTTGGCAGTTCTATCTTGACGGAAAATGTTGTAGTTGGGGATGTAAATTTCTGAATTTTTGGTGGCCTTCCTAAGCCAGGATTCAGACACGGCAAGGACATCAGGGTTGGTGGAGTTTGATAAAGCAGTCATTAAAACAAACTTAGGTGGGAGGCTTCTGATGTTAATATGCATGAAACCAAGGCTTTTTGATTACAGAAGTCAACAAATTAGAGTGCCTGGGAACACGCAAGGCCTGGGTTAGCCTCCACATCACCCGAAGAACAGAGGTGTAGGATGAGGGTACGGCTAAAGGCTTGCAAAACTGGTCGTCTAGTGCGTTGGGGACAGAAAATAAAAGGAGCAGAATTCTGGGCGTGTTAGAATAGATTCAGGGCATAATGTATAGACAGGGGTATGGTGGGGTGCAGGTACAGTGGAGGTAAACCCAGGCATTGAGTGACGATGAGAGAGGTTGCATCTCTGGAGGCACTAGTTAGGCTAGGTGACGTCACCGCATGTGTGGGAGGTGGGACAAAGGAGGAATCTGAGGCATGTTGACTGGGGCTAGGGGCTCCGCAGTAAACTTAAACAATGATAACTATCCTAAACAACAGTATACAAGGCATATTGACATTTGAGAGAGACCTAAAGCGAGGCATAAAGCAATCACAGGTGTTGATTGGGAGAGCTAGTTAAGACAACAACGGGTAAAATGGCGATGAATGGGCAGAGAGGATCAGGTAACACGCAGGGCCTGAGTTCGAGGCTGGGGCCGACAGATAAACAAAATAAACAAAATGGAGTGCCGTGATTAATAAACAGCCCAGCGGGCATCAGCTACAGTATGTAGCCAGGTGTTCATAGGGTCCAGTGACCAGCAATAGATGAAACAGGGAAGCCGCGGGGTAGTCGTTGCTACGCTAGCATGCGGGAGACACAGTGTTTAGAGTTAGCATGCCGGGGTAAGTAGAAGCTTCTGCTCCGATGTCCGGCGAAGCCGGTTGAATGCACAGAGGATGGAATTACGTCTGCGGACCAGTCGTGGTGGTACGGCGGGGCACCGTGTCGACGAAGGGACCAGGCCAGATGGCGGAAGAGGTATTGTAGTTGTGGTAATTTTGTTTGCTAGCCGGGAGATGCGCCTGGCTCAGGGCTAGCTTCGGGGCTCTGTCACTCAGTGGCAGCTAGCTAGCTGTGATGATCAGGAGTAATGGTCCAGGGTTTACGGCAGGAATCCGGCGTTGTAGTGGAGAAAAACAGTCCGAGGCTGGCAGGTATTATTGCTGGCAGGTTTGTTGTCTGTAGTTTATGCCTGCCCATACCATAACCCTCCGCCACCATGGGGCACTCTGTTCACAACGTTAACATCAGCAAATCCCTTGCTCACACAATGCCATACATGTGGTCTGCGGTTGTCAAATTCTCTAAAATGAAGTTTGAGGCAGTTTATGGTAGAAAAATTAACATTAAGTTCTCTTTCAAGAGCTCAGGTGGACATTCCTGCAGCCAGCAGGCCAACATTAAAACATCTGATTTCCTTTTATGTCCAACAATAAATAAATGAAAAATATATTTTGCTTTTTGGGCCAAATCAAACCAAATAGAACCCTGGTCTAGGGGTTGATTTGGGATTTGGCCAGACTTTTGTTGAAACGAGAAATTCCCCTTGTCCTTCAGCAGAGGTGGAACTGTAGCGATAGATAGACGATTCATCTTCATATCTGTGCCATTCGAGCGTGCCCATGCTAAAATTCACTTTTGGCCACTGTGGCCGAAGAGGAAGAGAGGCCCAACTCTGCGGAAAATCTGTCTCCCTCCAGCAGGTTGAGGTTTTTCGTTGTTTTGCCCATCAAGCAAAGAATTTTTGAATGGAGGTCAAATAGTGCGTGTAGAATTTGTTCAACAAAAACATGAATGGCTTATTTGCTACGTGACCGTTTATTTAATCAAATATACATTGTGTAATGCTTAAGTTGTTACGAGTGTACTGATATAAGTAGGACTCGTGACATCCCGGCAACTTTGAGAGAAAAAATAAGTTTATATTAGAGTCTGGAGATGGCTATGCATAGTCATGACATGAGGCTAGAAGCATCGTACAAATCTCGATTGAATTACAGGCGGTAGAAGTAAATAATCATATTCGAATATTTAAAAAATAAAATAAAATGTAATTAAAATAAATAAAGAAGGGGTCGGACATTTAAAGGACTACAGTTCCCACGTGCTAAAAGTACAATTGTGCTTTACGTCATGACGGTCACGCAACACGCCCACGCTGTCAAGGTTGCGGTTTTTTGCGGTGACAGCAAAGCGGCACACGCCATGTTCAGTGGAAACAAAAGGGGCAAGTTTCCACTGCTTGGTTGCCGGGTAAAGAAATAACATCGCTGGCTAGTTAGCTGAATTTGATGAAAAATGATAAAACTAGTATGAGAAGGGATTATTTTTTGGGGGCGGGGGGCTGATTGGAAAATTGCTGGAAGTTGTTACAATGCCCTTGTAAGTATCTCCCTTGGACACTGTACTGAGTGTGTTTGGAAAGGGGATTGATTGGGCCTACCGATGCGAGGTTGCCAGTCCATGTTTGCAACAAAAAGAAAGAGAAAGAAAGAAAGAAGGAAGAGCTAGCAGGTTGTGTAGTGGGAAATGGCTTTGAAACAAGATAGAGCACATTTGTTTTTAGACTATTGGCTAAGCTAATGTTACTTAGGTCTGACATTATAGGCTAGACATTTTAAGAGGTCTTGAAAAGTTGCAAACGGTATCAAGCTAGTTAGCTACATAGCTACATGCAGTTTATTAATGTTAACGTTTAGTCAGTTAGCTACATGTTGTAGTTTAGTCATGTTAACGTTTAGCTAGCTAGTTAGCATAGCAACGCTAGCTACCGTTAGTTATGTTTAACTAACACGCCGCAATTCGGCACAGCAGTAAATTTGCTATTTTGTGGTCACATGTACCACCTAACTAGTTACCAAATCACAATTTACTGCTAACTACCTGTTTTTACTAGTGTCCATGTTGTTGAAGTGTAAATGAATATCCGCAGAAGTAGTTAACTTAGTTAAATGGTCATCCGTGTACGTGACAGAACATTTGCAATATTGCATGTTGTCTGTAAGATGTAAAGTTACTAGTTTTATAATCATTTTCTCAAACTAAACATGATCATATTTTTCTGGTAGACTACTTAAGTCACATCGTTTTTTGTTGTTGCCGTCTCTGACACGAAGCTATAGCAGATGCCATCATAATTGCAGAGGACAAATCACGTTTTGGGAGTCTTGAGTACCTACTTTTTTGTTGTTCATTGTAATGGGACACAATAAGACATGCAAAAAATAATCTTTCGCCTTTACAATGTCATGTCAACATGAAACTGTATGATAGGTTACCAAGTTGATGATGATTTCCTTATTGGTGCTTTACACCCAAACACTGTCAAAAGACGTTTGACTATAAACGTATGCGGAATGAGAAGAATACACGTACATGTTTTTACCCAGAGGCCAACATTTTAGACGTATACCTTCTACCACATCCAAATAAACCACAGCAAGCAACGTAGCTATGTAAATCAGCATAGAAATCAGCTAAAAGCACACAGTATGAGCAGCAGTTGTAGCTCACTATGTGCTTTTTGATAACCTGTACAGAAAGGGTTCCATGGTATCAGGTGTATATTTTTTTATTGATATTCAAATCCTTTTTTAAATTTTTTTTTATGTTTATTTGCACAACACCAAGAGAAATTCCTAGTAACATTTTGTTGCATGGCTATAAAGTATTCTTATTCTGATCACAACCACACCTGTCCTGTTTTCAGTCCGTCTACAACCCAGGTGTTGTTGGGTCGGGAAACACCCAAGCACTATGGGATCACTTCTCCTATCAGCCTGGCCCAAGCCAAGGAGGCTGACCTGGTCCTCACACACAGGCTGACTGAGGCCCTGAAACCATACGGGGTGTTTGAAGAGGAGCTGGAACTACAGCGCAGGTAAGATGGTTGTCACTACTAGGCTAAATTGTCATGTTAGAATGGGCACAAGTTTCGTCAAAGCCTATTAAGGGTGGTGGTGGTAGGATGAGGCCTATTAGGAGAAGTAGTGGTGGTGGTAGGATGAGGCCTATTAGGAGAAGTAGGGGTGGTGGTGGTAGGATGAGGCCTATTAGGGGTGGTGGTAGTATGAGGCCTATTAGGAGAAGTTGTGGTGGTAGGATGAGGCCTATTAGGGGTGGTGATAGGATGAGACCTATTAGGAGAAGTAGTGGTTGTGGTGGTAGGTTAAGGCCTATTAGGGGTGGTGGTAGGTTGAGGCCTATTAGGGGTGGTGGTAGGTTGAGGCCTATTAGGGGTGGTGTTGGGTTGAGGCCTATTAGGGGTGGTGGTAGGATGAGGCCTATTAGGAGAAGTAGTGGGGGTGGTGGTAGGTTAAGGCCTATTAGGGGTGGTGGTAGGATGAGGCCTATTAGGGGTGGTGGTAGGATGAGGCCTATTAGGAGAAGTAGTGGTGGTGGTAGGATGAGGCCTATTAGGGGTGGTGGTAGGATGAGGCCTATTAGGAGAAGTAGTGGTGGTGGTAAGATGAGGCCTATTAGGGGTGGTGGTAGGATGAGGCCTATTAGGAGAAGTAGTGGTGGTGGTAAGATGAGGCCTATTAGGGGTGGTGGTAGGATGAGGCCTATTAGGAGAAGTAGTGGTGGTGGTAGGTTGAGGCCTATTAGGGGTGGTAGTGGTGGTAGGTTGAGGCCTATTAGGGGGGGTGGTGGTAGGTTGAGGCCTATTAGGGGGGGTGGTGGTAGGTTGAGGCCTATTAGGAGAAGTAGTAGTGGTGGTGGTAGGTTGAGGCCTATTAGGGGTGGTGGTGATAGGTTGAGGCCTATTAGGGGTGGTAGTGGTGGTAGGTTGAGGCCTATTAGGGGGTGGTGGTGGTAGGTTGAGGCCTATTAGGAGAAGTAGTAGTGGTGGTGGTAGGTTGAGGCCTATTAGGGGTGGTGGTGGTAGGTTGAGGCCTATTAGGGGTGGTGGTGATAGGTTGAGGCCTATTAGGGGTGGTGGTGATAGGTTGAGGCCTATTAGGGGTGGTGGTGGTAGGTTGAGGCCTATTAGGGGGGGGTGGTGATAGGTTGAGGCCTATTAGGGGTGGTGGTGATAGGTTGAGGCCTATTAGGGGTGGTGGTGGTAGGTTGAGGCCTATTAGGGGTGGTGGTGGTGATAGTAGGTTGAGGCCTATTAGGGGGGGGGGGTGGTAGGTTGAGGCCTATTAGGGGGGGGGGTGGTAGGTTGAGGCCTATTAGGGGTGGTGGTAGGTTGAGGCCTATTAGGGGTGGTGGTAGGTTGAGGCCTATTAGGGGTGGTGGTAGGTTGAGGCCTATTAGGGGTGGTGGTAGGTTGAGGCCTATTAGGAGAGGTGGTGGTGGTAGGATGAGGCCTATTAGGAGAGGTGGTGGTGGTGGTAGGATGAGGCCTATTAGGGGTGGTGATAGGTTGAGGCCCATTAGGGGGGGGGGGGGGTGGTGGTAGGTTGAGGCCTATTAGGGTGGTGGTAGGTTGAGGCCTATTAGGGGTGGTGGTAGGTTAAGGCCTATTAGGAGAGGTGGTGGTGGTAGGATGAGGCCTATTAGGAGAAGTAGTGGTGGTGGTAGGATGAGGCCTATTAGGGGTGGTGATGGGTTGAGGCCTATTAGGGGTGGTGGTAGGTTGAGGCCTATTAGGGGTGGTGGTAGGTTGAGGCCTATTAGGGGTGGTGGTAGTAGTAGGTTGAGGCCTATTAGGGGGAGTGGTGGTGGTAGGTTGAGGCCTATTAGGAGAAGTAGTGGTGGTGGTAGGATGAGGCCTATTAGGGGTGGTGGTAGGTTGAGGCCTATTAGGGGTGGGGTTGGTGCTAGGATGAGGCCTATTTGGAGAAGTAGTGGTGGTGGTGGTAGGATGAGGCCTATTTGGAGAAGTGGTGGTGGTAGGATGAGGCCTATTTGGAGAAGTGGTGGTGGTGGTAGATTGAGGCCTATTAGGGGTGGTGGTAGGTTGAGGCCTATTAGGGGTGGTGGTGGTGGTAGGTTGAGGCCTATTAGGATAAGTGGTGGTGGTAGGATGAGGCCTATTAGGGGTGGTGGTAGGTTGAGGCCTATTAGGGGTGGTGGTGGTGGTAGGTTGAGGCCTATTAGGATAAGTGGTGGTGGTAGGATGAGGCCTATTAGGAGAAGTAGTGGTGGTGGTAGGATGAGGCCTATTTGGAGAAGTAGTGGTGGTGGTAGGATGAGGCCTATTAGGGGGGGGGGGGGTGGTAGGATGAGGCCTATTAGGGGGGGGGGGGTGGTAGGATGAGGCCTATTAGGAGAAGTAGTGGTAGGATGAGGCCTATTAGGAGGGGTGGTGGTGGTAGGATGAGGATAATAACTGGATCCGATATCTTGCCAGTACATCAGCCAATTATTCTTGGCTGGTGGGGCGGCAGGTAGCCTAGTGGGTAGTGTTGGACTAGTAACCGAAAGGTTGCAAGATCGAATCCCCGAGTTGACAAGGTAAAAATCTGTCGTTCAGCCCTTGAACAAGGCAGTTAACCCCCCACTGTTCCTAGGCCGTCATTGATAATAAGAATTTGTTCTTAACTGACTTGCCTAGTTAAATACAAATAAAAAAAGGAACTTCTTAGGTTGGTGTTTTGGTCAGTACTAGGTAGACTGTATTTGTGGTTATAAAGTGCCATACTAGTTTAGTTATGATTTTGTTAAAGACTTCCTCTAAATCATGCCTTGGTTTCCATAGAATACACGTGTTGGGAAAACTGAACACACTGGTGAAGGAATGGATCCGTGACGTCAGTGAGACAAAGGTATGATTTTACTTCCTCCTCCTGGCGGTTCTCTCTGCTACTACAGCAGGTGGTCAATGGATGTGTCCCAAATGTTCCCTTTTTAGTGTACTACTTTTGACCAGGGTTTTGCACTATGAATGAAATAGGGTGCCATTTGGGACATGGATGATATTACAACAACAAGGCGGTGTTGCCTCCCATAATGCAGTGTTGCCTCCCATAATGCAGTGTTGCCTCCCATAATGCAGTGTTGCCTCCCATAATGCAGTGTTGCCTCCCATAATGCAGTGTTGCCTCCCATAATGCAGTGTTGCCTCCCATAATGCAGTGTTGCCTCCCATAATGCAGTGTTGCCTCCCATAATGCAGTGTTGCCTCCCATAATGCAGTGTTGCCTCCCATAATGCAGTGTTGCCTCCCATAATGCAGTGTTGCCTCCCATAATGCAGTGTCGCCTCCCATAATGCAGTGTCGCCTCCCATAATGCAGTGTCGCCTCCCATAATGCAGTGTCGCCTCCCATAATGCAGTGTCGCCTCCCATAATGCAGTGTCGCCTCCCATAATGCAGTGTCGCCTCCCATAATGCAGTGTCGCCTCCCATAATGCAGTGTCGCCTACCATAATGCAGTGTCGCCTCCCATAATGCAGCAGGTTATGAATGATGTATTTTTTGGTCCTCCTAGAATCTGCCTGCCTCAGTGATTGAAACGGTTGGAGGGAAGATCTTCACATTTGGGTCCTACAGGTTAGGAGTCCACACTAAAGGTAATTGTGTCATCTTTAGGAGGGTTACAGGTTGTTGTGTTGTGGTTAACACATTTGGGAACCTACAGGTCAGGAGTTCACACTGAAGGTAGGCGGCACTATAGTACGGTCAACCTTTCCATTTTGATGTTGTCCTCTAATCTTAGGAGCAATAGCAACATTTTCTCCGGTTTGGTTTTTAAAGTTCCTTTGACATTCTCTTTGAAAAGCACTGTATAATATACTATATAATACGCTATATAATATACTTATTAAACACAGCCTGGGCGCACTGCATAGGTAAAACATTTTCACACAACTCTTTATCACAGTGAACTTTGAATTGTTGTGTCTTGTCCCTGTCCTTGTCCTTGTCCCTGTGTAGGTGCTGACATTGATGCCCTGTGTGTGGCTCCTCGGCATGTGGAGAGAACAGACTTCTTCTCCTCGTTCCTGGACAAGCTGAAGGAGCAGGAGGAGGTCAAAGATTTGAGGGTGGGTATCTGGACTATCTCAATTACATTGCCTTCATTCCTTGCGTCTTCTTTCCTCTTCACAAACACCATTTTGTACATCGACTAACCTGTACCCCCGTACGTTGACTGTACCAGTACCCTCTGTATATAGCCTCCACATTGACTCTGTACCAGTACCCCCTGTATATAGCCTCCACATTGACTCTGTACCAGTACCCCCTGTATATAGCCTCCACATTGACTCTGTACCAATACCCCCCTGTATATAGCCTCCACATTGACTCTGTACTGGTACCCCCTGTATATAGCCTCCACATTGACTCTGTACCAATACCCCCCTGTATATAGCCTCCACATTGACTCTGTACCAGTACCCCCCTGTATATAGCCTCCACATTGACTCGGTACCCCCTGTATATAGCCTCCACATTGACTCTGTACCCCCTGTATATAGCCTCGTTATTTTATTGTTACTCTTTATTTTTGTATTTTAGTAAGTATTTTCTTAACTAACGGGGCGGCAGCGTGGACTAGTAACCGGAAGGTTGCGAGTTCAAACCCCCGAGCTGACAAGGTACAAATCTGTCGTTCTGCCCCTGAACAGGCAGTTAACCCCACTGTTCCTAGGCCATCATTGAAAATACGATTTTTTTCTTAACTGACTTGCCTGGTTAAATAAAGGTTAAAACATTTTTAAAAAATATATATTTCTTGAACTGCATTGTTGGTTAAGGGCTTGTAAGTAAACATTTCACTGTAAGGTCTAGTTTGAACACCGGTTCTATTCGGAGCATGTGACAAATACCATTTGATGAGAAGGTAAGAGGCCTCGCCCCTCTGACCTTCGTATCCAATGGGTTTTGAGAAGGCGGTGAGAAGAGGACGTGAGGAATTAAGGCAATGTATTTGCGATTCTGGTGTTGGTAGACTAGGAGGGGAAGATGTGTTCCCAAAAGTTGAGGTGCAGACTGTTCATCAACTCTTCTTTCCCCCCCCCCCCCCAGGCTGTTGAGGAGGCATTTGTCCCCGTGATAAAGCTGTCTTTCGACAGCATTGAGGTATGACATTTGAAAGTATTTTTTGTGTATGATTTCATTATAGGTCTAAATGTGAAGTTGGTTCAGGTCATTCAATATGAATTGAGATTTGCGGCTTTTTTTTTTAAATGTCCAATGAGTTTTGTGTATTTCTAGATCGATATCCTGTTTGCTCGGTTAGCGTTGCAAACCATCCCAGAGAACCTGGACCTCCGAGATGACGGGCTGCTGAAGAACCTTGACATCCGCTGCATTAGGAGTCTCAATGGTAACACTGAGCTCTTTTATATCTCCTGAGCTCCGGTCCTGATGTGGTTCAGTCGGTAAAAAGGGTGCCGCTGTCGTCAACGGGTGTTGTGGGTTCAATATTATCGCTGGGGTCACATGGTAAAATGTATGTCGCTCTGGATAAAATCATCTGCCGCGTGGTTTCTCCACTTCACTGATGTTGATATCGGATCCACGTTAAAAACACAAGGTCTAACAATTGGTTGTTGGCTCAACCTCTGACCCTACCTACACTTAGTTGAAAGCACTGTGTTGTAGAATTTCAAGTAATCGGCATTGTCTATGTTATCCCCCTCTTGTCTATTGTGAGTGATAATGACTTGGATGTTTTTTTGTTGTTGTTGTCAGGTTGTAGAGTTACAGATGAAATCCTCCATCTTGTGCCCAACATTGAGAACTTCAGACTGACACTGAGGACCATCAAGCTGTGGGCTAAACGTGAGTTGGATCTGTGTAGTGTTGCGTAGCGTCAAGCATAGGAGTACAATCTCATTTGCCTTGGTGGAAACAACTGTTGAGTCGGCATCTCCTGTAAACGTGTGTATGTGTCTGTACTTGTGTGTTTTGAGTCGGTCCCTGTACTATATCAGTTTGTACGTCTTGCTGTGTAACACTGTTGTGGCTAGGCAGGTGGGATTATCTCTTTCTCACCTTGTCCTCTTTTCACACAAACTGTCAACTAATGGCATGTCAACACGCTGGGCCCACACTGACAGCCTTCAGGTCCTATTCCCTAAACAGGATTAGCCTCTAAAATAAACTGAGTCATGGCATTTTTTTACACAGGACAGACCACGCCCCTAGTGGCCATGGTGAATTTGTTTGGCTTGCATACGCTGCCTGGCAACCAACTGTCCAATCATGTTTTGTCTTGTGGGAACAACTGCCGTGGAGTCACTCACTGGCTTGTATAATAGGCCAGGTGCATAACTAAGCCCAATCCAAAACATCCCCAGCCCCCCAACCCTTTGGTGATCTTTAGAAACTAGATGGAAATGCTTATGCCATATAGCTTACATCTAAGTTTATTGGGAGGCAAGGCAGAACCATCAAGGAATTGCCTTTTGAATTACAAAATCAGAAAAATTACACTGGTGCCTTGTGGTCATTGATGTAATGCCCTTATTAGGTCTTTGTGTTTCTCTCACCTGTACCAAATGGCTCAATTACCATCACATATGAATCTGCTGGTATACTTTACCAGAAAATGTATCTACGACTCACTTGCCTCTATCCTGCTGACTGGCATGTAGGGCAACAACAACATAACTAAATCTACGCCATCTACAGTGCTATACATGTCCTCCCCCAGGTCATAACATCTACAGTGATAGACATGTCCTCCCCCAGTTCATAACATCTACAGTGCTATACACGTCCTCCCCCAGGTCATAACATCTACAGTGCTATACACGTCCTCCCCCAGGTCATAACATCTACAGTGCTATACACGTCCTCCCCCAGGTCATAACATCTACAGTGCTATACACCTCCTCCGCCAGGTCATAACATCTACAGTGCTATACACCTCCTCCCCCAGGTCATAACATCTACAGTGCTATACACCTCCTCCGCCAGGTCATAACATCTACAGTGCTATACACCTCCTCCCCCAGGTCATAACATCTACAGTGCTATACACGTCCTCCCCCCAGGTCATAACATCTACAGTGCTATACACGTCCTCCCCCCAGGTCATAACATCTACAGTGCTATACACCTCCTCCCCCAGGTCATAACATCTACAGTGCTATACACGTCCTCCCCCCAGGTCATAACATCTACAGTGCTATACACGTCCTCCCCCAGCTCATAACATCTACAGTGCTATACACGTCCTCCCCCAGCTCATAACATCTACAGTGATGGACAAGTCCTCCCCCAGGTCATAACATCTACAATGCTGGACACCCCCCCCCCCCGGTCATAACATCTACAGTGCTATACACGTCCTCTCCCAGGTCATAACATCTACAGTAATATCCTGGGCTTCCTGGGTGGTGTCTCCTGGGCCATGCTGGTAGCCAGGACCTGCCAGCTCTACCCCAACGCCGTGGCCTCCACCCTTGTACACAAGTTCTTCCTCGTCTTCTCCAAATGGTAAGCAGTCGCTCTCCATTCGGATGTGCTCTGTGACCTGTTTCTCATGGCCGTTGAGTTGTTCTGTCTTTTTGAAGGAGATTTTTTTGTTTCTCTTTAGTCTGAAGTAGATGTCGACCGATTAATCGGAATGGCCGATTTTAAATAGGGCCGATTTCAAGTTTTCATAACAATCGGAAATCGGTATTTTTGGGTGCCCGATTTGACTATTTTATTTTTTATTCAATTTATTATTATTATATTTTTAACATTTATTTAATCTCTATTTAACTAGGCAAGTCAGTTAAGAACACATTCTTATTTTCAATGACGGCCTAGGAACGGTGGGTTAACTGCCTTGTTCAGAGGCAGAACGACAGATTTTCACCTTGTCATCTCGGGGGATCCAATCTTGCAACCTAACAGTTAACTAGTCCAACGCAATAACGACCTGCCTCTCATTGCACTCCACAAGGAGACTGCCTGTTACGCGAATGCAGTAAGCCAAGGTAAGTTGCTTGCTAGCATTAAAATAATCTTATAAAAATTAATCATAATCACTAGTTAACTACACATGGTTGATTATGTTACTAGATATTATCTAGCGTGTTCTGCGTTGCATATAATCTGACTGAGCGGTGATAGGCAGAAGCAGGCGCGTAAACATTAATTGAAACAGCACTTTCGTGCATTTTGACAGCAGCTCGTCCTGTACGTCAAGCATTGCGCTGTTTATGACTTCAAGCTTATCAACTCCCGAGATGAGGCTCGTGTAACCGAAGTGAAATGGCTAGCTAGTTAGCGCGTGTTAATTGTCGTTGTGTTGCTGGTTCGAGCCCAGGGAGGAGCGAGGAGAGGGACGGAAGCTATACTGTTACACTTCCTATACTAAGGTGCCTATAAGAACATCCAGTAGTCAAAGGTTAATGAAATACAAATGGTATAGAGGGAAATAGTCCTATAATTCCTATAATAACTACAACCTAAAACTTCTTACCAGGGAATATTGAAGACTCGTGTTAAAAGGAACCACCAGCTTTCATATGTTCTCATGTTCTGAGCAAGGAACTTAAACGTTAGCTTTCTTACATGGCACATATTGCACTTTTACTTTCTTCTCCAACACTTTGTTTTTGCATTATTTAAACCAAATTGAGCATGTATCATTATTTATTTGAGGCTAAATTGATTTTATTGATGTATTATATTAAGTTAAAATAAGTGTTCATTCAGTATTGTTGTAATTGTCATTATTACAAATACTTTTTTTTTTTAATCGGACGATTTAATCGGTATCGGCTTTTTTGGTCCTCCAATAATCGGTATCGGCGTTGAAAAATCATAATCGGTCGACCTCTAGTCTGAAGTGTGTATGAACCGTGAACACATTTTTCTCAGTCCTTGGTGCTTGTGGCAGCTCTATTACTGCTGTTTTCCTTAGGAACATAGTGAAACAAGATGTGTGTCTAAAGGGGTGACTGACTGGTGTATTGGGGTTGCCTGACCTACTGGTATTACCTGGTCTGTATCATCACACTAAACTGGAGTTGTGTTAATGCAGGGAATGGCCCAACCCTGTTCTCCTGAAGCAGCCAGAGGACTGCAACCTGAACCTGCCAGTCTGGGACCCCAGGGTAATGTTGATCATAATGTTGAACCTGCCAGTCTGGGACCCCATGGTAATGTTGATCATAATGTTGAACCTGCCAGTCTGGGACCCCGGGGTAATGTTGAACCTGCCAGTCTGGGACCCTGGGGTAATGTTGAACCTGCCAGTCTGGGACCCTGGGGTAATGTTGAACCTGCCAGTCTGGGACCCTGGGGTAATGTTGAACCTGCCAGTCTGGGACCCTGGGGTAATGTTGAACCTGCCAGTCTGGGACCCTGGGGTAATGTTGAACCTGCCAGTCTGGGACCCTGGGGTAATGTTGAGCCTGCCAGTCTGGGACCCTGGGGTAATGTTGAACCTGCCAGTCTGGGACCCCGGGGTAGTGTTGATCATAACTACGACACGTGTTCATACTGTTACTAGTCCGGTCCTGAGCAACACTGACTACGTCAAGGACGGTCATGAACTTAACTACCTCAAGCATTTTACCTTCAGAGCTGCCAAGTTAAGGGAAATACAATAAAAACGGGTGGTTAATTAACCCTGTTCCACCAGGACGTATCCCATGGTGTTAACCGTGTAAAGTCTAGAGGCAGGGGTTTTTCCCTGTAACATCTGTCAGTCCCACTTCTTTCATCTGTTCCAGTACAAAGACATTTGATTCACCTGCATTAGATGCTTCATAACACTATTATCAAGATAGTTACACACATTCTCAAGAGTTCTATCGTACCAAGTGACCCCTTCTGCATGTAGTGGAGGGTTTTGATTGGCTCTGAGTGTCCTAACTGCTGTTCCAGGTGACCCCCAGTGACCGGTACCACCTGATGCCCATCATCACACCAGCCTACCCCCAGCAGAACTCTACCTACAACGTCTCTGCCTCTACGCGTGCCGTCATGGTGGACGAGTTCAAACAGGGTCCGTAAAGCCGTCTCAAATTCTAACTTTATACACAAACTGTTGCATCCACTCTTAGGTCCAGTCTCTCTGAAACTGGATTCTCTTTATACAAAACCCTTCAGGCCAGAGTCCTAATTTCAGAGACTTGAGCAAGAAACATACTCCCAACATTCACATAAATGATCCATTGATGTGAAAAGGGGAAGTTGCATCAAATGTAAATTGTTTATGCCTATGTCAAGTAAATTCAGCCTCCTTCGGGTGTCTTTTCTCAAGGGGTTCCCTAACGGCTGTCTTCATTGTAGCCTTAGCTACGTTGCCTCATCTGTAGTTTTTCCTTTTTTGGTTCTCCTTCCGTTTTGGTCAACACGTTTTCCTTCCCTCTACAGGTCTGGCCATCACAGATGACATTTTGCAGAGTAAAGCAGAGTGGTCCAAACTATTTGAAGCACCAAACTTCTTTGAGAAATACAAGTATGTATTAAACAGCTTATCCTGTGGGACACGCATGGTGAGACAGACCAACTATTTCAATAAAGATTTTGATTTTCAAAATACACCAACCACCTCACTCGCACCTTTTTCAGTAAATGTGAAGTTCTCTTTGTTCCTCTCTGTATATGTCATCCACTCGTTCAGTTTGATTTATTTGTGTTATTAAATAAACACTTCGGGCTTAGACAAGACTCAAAAGATGCTTTCTTCTGCCCTTAAGCACCCTCTCTGATTCTCAAAACAATGATCGTAAAGACAAATACAATGTTAATGTCATACAGAGCCTGAAGTCCAGTATAATCACTGCTATTACCTATAGACTGTGCTCTCTAATGTAAGCACAACTCAATATTTGATGTTTGTATATTTTAATATCTTACTAAAGGTAGGTACTTCAGCTGTAAGGTTCTTATTATACTGTACATCTACTTCCCCAAATAAAATGATTTAGTTAAACATTTGCACTATGTATTTCTTGTTAGTCTTCATTTTGTAGATGTTTTTTTTTTTGTTATCAAGTTTTGATCGTGACAAATCCTTTTAAGTTGTAGCATAACATTAGCAGGAATCCATGTGAAGAATACAAGATTTAAGTCATTGGATCTTTTGTTTCATTCTATACGTGTGGGTACCACATCCTCTTTCACTTATCAGTTCTGCTCAATCTTGAGAAATGTACTTGATTGTTGAAATCTGAAGTGGGGGGGGAGTAAAGATGAAAAGATCATTTTGTTAATTGGTTTATCAGTAATATGCAAAGAGCATGATGCTACTAGTCTTGTACAGTGGCAACAATTATGTTACTGAAGAGGCCTTGGCCTTGGCGGAGGAGACATTCCTCCTCTTGCAGCCCCAATCAACATGTAGACCTATTTACAGAAGGCTGATCTTTTTGTTACCCAGTACCCTCTTTTTAAGTGTTCTAGATGGACTTGTTCCAATCCCCCTTTTCTTTTACCTTAAATCTTCTATTCCCCGAGGCTCTCTATTTGAAATCAAATCCCCTCAAGTCTTTTGGGAAATCAGTTTGATCCAGCGACCCTTTCTTTGACAGAGAAGTATCAGAACATGTTGATGTGTAATTGCCTTAAGCACCTCTTCTCATCCTTTGAGTTGCTGACAGAGGAAAGGACAAAATGCACCAGCACATTCTGGACAGTCATTTGACAGCACTGGAGAGCCTGAAAACATGGATACAATTAAAAGTGATTTAAAATAAATCCAGCCTGTGGATTGGACTGCAGAGTTAGAGGAGACAGTATATATCCAGCCTGTGGATTGGACTGCAGAGTTAGAGGAGACAGTATATATCCAGCCTGTGGACTGGACTACAGAGTTAGAGGAGTCAGTATATATCCAGCCTGTGGATTGGACTGGCGCATTAGAGGAGACAGTATATATCCAGCCTGTGGACTGGACTGCAGAGTTAGAGGAGACAGTATATATCCAGCCTGTGGATTGGACTGGCGCATTAGAGGAGACAGTATATATCCAGCCTGTGGACTGGACTGCAGAGTTAGAGGAGACAGTATATATCCAGCCTGTGGACTGGACTACAGAGTTAGAGGAGACAGTATATATCCAGCCTGTGGACTGGACTGCAGAGTTAGAGGAGACAGTATATATCCAGCCTGTGGACTGGACTGCAGAGTTAGAGGAGACAGTATATATCCAGCCTGTGGACTGGACTACAGAGTTAGAGGAGACAGTATATATCCAGCCTGTGGACTGGACTGCAGAGTTAGAGGAGACAGTATATATCCAGCCTGTGGACTGGACTACAGAGTTAGAGGAGACAGTATATATCCAGCCTGTGGATTGGACTGGCGCATTAGAGGAGACAGTATATATCCAGCCTGTGGACTGGACTGCAGAGTTAGAGGAGACAGTATATATCCAGCCTGTGGATTGGACTGGCACATTAGAGGAGACAGATGTTATGCTTTGATTATTATCCAGGTTAAACTGTTTCCACATCAGGCTTGATGAACATATTTCATAATCAGACCGTCCTGCTGGTCTGGCTGGCACCCTGCTGATTATTACACCCGTTTCTCTGTACTCTTGTTGTTTGAATAAATCAATCATTTGTCTTGGGCTCAGACCTTTTTATTTTCAACGTGGCCTGAAAATGAAATATCTTATCCTTTTCCATTCATCTGCTTGGTAATGTAATCCTATTTATAATATTCTAACCTCGTGGGAACTGATCGGAACGAGCTCCTGTGATTGGACTAACAGTGAGGTAGTGTGGTTTTCAACCGGTGCAAGGCAGAGTATACAGTAGGAAATGACTGCTTGGTGCTACTGTGATAACTGCATGGAGATTGTACATGTAGGCAGACCAGACATGTAAGTGAATATGTTTGTACAGTTAGTGTAATAATGGTGACTTTCAGTATACTTGAATATCGTGGAAGATATATTTTACACTAAATTAGGTTCGTTCTCAAGTTGACGTGAAGAGGGTTTGGTGAATGAATTATCTTGGTAGTGCGATTTGGGTTTTTCTCTGGCTAGTTGGATTTGTTATGGAGTGTTTGTAGCTGTTACTGTGACATGTTTGTGTAAAAGACATGTTCAGTTTAGGACGATGTAGTTTCTTGCCTTTTTAAAACACAGACGTTGGTCATTTATTTGTCGTTTTTTTTTACCTGTTTTAGTTTGATAAGGTGTGTTTTTAGAAATGAACATATTTCCATGACCTGCTGTAGGCTGGTGGCGAGGACTGGGTGATCTGGTCCGGGGCTCTCCTAGCCTGGGGCTCTCCTAGCCTGGGTTCGTTGCCTGGCTGCTGTCTTTAGGGGTTCCTAGCCTGGGTTCGTTGCCTGGTTGCTGTCTTTAGGGGTTCTTAGCCTGGGGCTCTCTTAGCCTGGGGCTCTCCTAGCCTGGGTTCGTTGCCTGGCTGCTGTCTTTAGGGGTTCCTAGCCTGGGGCTCTCTTAGCCTGGGGCTCTCCTAGCCTGGGTTCGTTTCCTGGCTGCTGTCTTTAGGGGTTCCTAGCCTGGGGCTCTCTTAGCCTGGGGCTCTCCTAGCCTGGGTTCATTTCCTGGCTGCTGTCTTTAGGGGTTCCTAGCCTGGGTTCGTTGCCTGGCTGCTGTCTTTAGGGGTTCCTAGCCTGGGTTCCTAGCCTGGGTTCCTAGCCTGGGTTCCTAGCCTGGGTTCGTTTCCTGGCTGCTGTCTTTAGGGGTTCCTAGCCTGGGTTCGTTGCCTGGCTGCTGTCTTTAGGGGTTCCTAGCCTGGGTTCGTTGCCTGGCTGCTGTCTTTAGGGGTTCCTAGCCTGGGTTCGTTGCCTGGCTGCTGTCTTTAGGGGTTCCTAGCCTGGGTTTGTTGCCTGGCTGCTGTCTTTAGGGGTTCCTAGCCTGGGTTCGTTGCCTGGCTGCTGTCTTTAGGGGTTCCTAGCCTGGGTTCGTTTCCTGGCTGCTGTCTTTAGGGTGTAATGGTAATGTTCTGTCTCTTATGTTCCAAGGCATTATATTGTGTTGCTAGCAAGCGCCCCCACCGAGAAGCAGCACCTGGAGTGGTGAGTACTGACTGTGTGGGGGGGCTGGAAAAACCTTTGGGTGAGATTATATGACTGACTGACTGAATGAGGGTGGAGACATGGTGTATTACATGTGAATCAATTTCAATGTTACTCTTTTAAAGCCTTTATTCACCTACTGTTAGGAAATACATTAGGAAAAGTGCTGTTTTTCTCTGTCCTGGCAGGGTTGGTCTGGTTGAGTCTAAGATCAGGATCTTAGTAGGAAACCTGGAGAAGAATGAGTTCATAACGTTGGCCCATGTCAACCCCCAGTCATTCCCTGGACCCAAGGAAAGCAGGGAGAAGTGAGTTTATTATACTATTATGCAAGGTTGTAGTAAGCTCTTAATGGACTATTTCTCACCTGTCTTGTCTTTTCCAGAGAGGAGGTCAGCACCATGTGGGTGATAGGGGTTATCTTTAAGAAGATGGAGGCATCAGAGAACCTCAACGTTGACCTGACCATTGACATCCAGTCCTTTACTGACACGGGTATAAAATCACCTTACTCAATTCAACTCAGGAATGTAGAATTTGAAAACGATATTTGTCATGTTTTCTGCACTTGTATCTAGTTCTATTAGTTGACACAAACTAGCATGCTAATGTTATATTAAAAAGTTATATTTTCTAAATGCTTCCTGCAGTGTACCGGCAGGCGATGAACAGCAAGATGTTTGAGGCGGACATGAAGATCCAGGCCATGCATGTGAAGAGGAGACAACTTCACCAGCTACTGCCCAACCTGGTCATGCCCAAACGCAGGAAGGTACGACTTCCTATTGCAGCTACATGTCAGTTAATTATTTAGTCTGCTCCTTGTTAACAATAGAGGTGTAACACTCATTTATAGAGTTTTATATTCTGCTTTTCACACAGTCTCTTAGCTGACTGATTGCTTGCTTGCGGTATTGAGTTGTAACCAGTGTCGTTTTGTTCTGTCCTCCAGCACTCGACAGAGGGACTTCGTCAGATGAATGACAGTAGTCTGGACCTATCGTTAGACAGTGACAACAGTATGTCTGTGCCATCCCCCACGGCCATGCCAGCCACTGTGCCCACGTCAACCCCAGTGAAGTGTGGCCCACTAGGTCCCCCTCCAAGTCCCCTTGCGGCTGCAGCCGGCCAGCCTGAGGCCCCAGCTGTGAAGAGACCTGGCTCCCCTATGCAGGAAGAGAGGAAGCGGTTCAAATCAGATGCTGAGGTATTCAATCTTTAATTGTCCCAGTAGAGAAATTCCATCTTCATTGTGTAGCCAGGAGTTTACCGATAATACTGTAAAATGTATATTCCCTATATGTTTTATTCCAGCTTTTTACTGTCATTTTGAGATGCCTCTCTTCTGTCTACAGATTTGTCTCTTATTTCTGGTATAGTAGTGGGCAGTGTTGGGATAAAAAAAAATAAAGTAACACTATATATTATCTTGCGTTACTTTCATTAAAGAAATCTGTTTGTTTGACTGTCGGGAGGAGCAAGGACGAGCTACCAAAGATGGTCTACTTACTAGGCGGCAGGTAGCCTAGTGGTTAGAGCAGGTAGCCTAGTGGTTGGAGCAGGTAGCCTAGTGGTTAGAGCAGGTAGCCTAGTGGTTAGAGCAGGTAGCCTAGTGGTTAGAGCAGGTAGCCTAGTGGTTAGAGCAGGTAGCCTAGTGGTTAGAGCAGGTAGCCTAGTGGTTGGAGCAGGTAGCCTAGTGGTTGGAGACAGGTAGCCTAGTGGTTGGAGACAGGTAGCCTAGTGGTTAGAGACAGGTAGCCTAGTGGTTAGAGACAGGTAGCCTAGTGGTTAGAGACAGGTAGCCTAGTGGTTAGAGACAGGTAGCCTAGTGGTTTAGAGCGTTGGGCCAGTAACCGAAAGGTTGCTAGATCGAATCCCTGAGCTGGCAAAGAAAAAAAAAAGTAATTCTTCCCCTGAACAAGACAGTTGACCCACTGTTCCCCGGTAGGCTGGCATTGTAAATAAGAATTTGTTATAAACTGACTTGCCTAGTTAAATAAAGGTTAAATAAAAAAAATACTAACTCCGGTTTGAGCACTACTTCCTCCTCCTCTGTGGCACTGCTTTCCTGTGCTGCTGAATTAGCCATGTACACTGCAAGACAAACATATGTACAGACCCCCCCCCCCCCAAAAAATACATTAATTCAATTTCTGGTTATAGACTGCACCTACACAGACCCATAGAGATGTATAGAGGACACACTTCCCACTAGACGGGGTAGCTCTCTGTGGGCTTTGCGATCAGAGAAGCGATCAGTGGAAAAGATCAGAGGTGCACGTTTCTATTCTATACGTTTCTATTGGACAGTAGCTGTCATGGCTTTCCCCCAACAGTTTTTCTACGCTACGCTAAATGAGGAAATGAGATATGATTGTGAAAGTAACCACGCAAGTAACTAATAAAGTTACCCCAATTTAAAAAGTAAACCGTTACTTAACTCCGTTACTCATATAGAGTCATCTGAATACTTAACGCGTTACCCTCCAACACGTGAGTCCATTTATTGATCTACTAAATATGCTTACCGGATAAACTTCTCTTCCTTTGTAGGATTCAGCTGTTGAGAAAAAGCCTTCAGGAGACACAGTCCCCACAAGCCTGACCCCCTCTCCTCCGCCCACCATGGGCCCCCCAGCGGCCCCCCGCACCTCTCGCCAGGAGATGCTGGAGGAGGAGGACCCCTCCCCAGTCCCAGAGACTAGGACAACAGAGAATGGGGCAGCTGCCGGAGAGGAGTGCACCACTGTGGAGGCACAGGCACGTAACAAGCTTATCCATAGTGTCACATCATTATGTATAAATATATTCATTGTTGTAGTCTTTCTTTTCAGAATGTTTGGCTACATCTTGATGATATTAAAAGAAGCATATATTTTTTAATTAATGCTAGATTTAGAAGAGTCAGGTGAGCATGGTTAGATAGTTGTGATAAACTGTTCTGTGGGCCTTGCTGTTCCCAGGTCAATGAGGACAGTATGTCCGAGGAGATGCCTGCTTCTGAAGGGGAAGGCAAGATGGAGGCAGATATTAAGGTATCAATGCACTCTATTTTTCTGTCTGCCTCTCTGTCTGTCTGTCTTCTCTCTCTCTCTGCCTCTCACTTTCATAATTCGTGTCTGAAAAGTGTACAGATAATTTTCTATACGGTCTATATTTCCACTTTGGTCTGTCTGTTGTTAGTTTTGCAGCCAAACTACAACTTGATTATCTTACTCTTCCCTCAGCGAATGGTCAGTGCGGATCTGTCTGATGTGCCCCTCCTGCCAGCCAACCCAATTCCAGTGGTGAAGAACTCTATAAAGCTTCGCCTCAGCAGGTAGGAGAGAGGACAGACAGACGCATCTACTCGCCTCCCCGGCCCCTATACCCTGAACTCTACTGTGGGTGTCCTAAGACATTCTCAGTCCTCTGCCACGGAATGCCCACAGTGCTGCAGATAAAAGACACAGGCGACTAGACAGACGTCATCTCTTTTCAACCAGGGACATTGTCAGTTGACACGAAGGACGTAGCTGCAACTGTCTCCACAAGAGGGCGATGTTGCTCTTCTGCTGAATTCTCCTAGGTGGCTTCCAAACCTATACCTTACTGGTTAAAGGGTAGAAGTTGTCCCATAGACACAGATCTAGGATCAGCACACCTTCCCCTGAGTCTTAGTAAAAACACGAACCGGACCCTAGATCAACATGTCGGCATCTTCATCCTACCCCCTTCCAGAGCTGCTGCTGCTGACCAGGAATAAACAACGTGACATAAAGGTGTCATCTTTCCTGTGCATGCAGACGTGTGTGTGTGTGCTGTGCGTGGACGTGGATGCTCATTGGTTCTCTCTCTTCTTCTCTCCTCATTGTGTTGTCCAGAGAACAGATGATGACGGAACAAGTTCTGTTGACTAATGATGTTGGGATTTCTTTGTCCCAGTGGTTTACTGTGTGTGTGTGTGTGTGTGTGTGTGTGTGTGTGTGTGTGTGTGAGTGAAGCACCTTGGTGTGATGTCAAAACGTACTTTGAGTAATAAAGAAGAGCAGAATGGAAAATGAAGATTGGGTCAGTGGTGTTAGATGTCTTCCTGTTACCGTTGTGATATACCGAAGTGTGTAACAGATGACAGGTTATGGCTGCGCCAAAGGTAGTACACTATATAAAGGGAATTGGGTGCCATTTGGGACGCCCAAAGCTAATCACTGTCAGTCAGTCAACTGTTGGGATGTGAGGTGGCCTTTGGGGTTGTATGGAGATGTATAGGAAAGGGTATGAGGGTGTTTGGGATGCCTCAAAAAGACATGGACACAGTCAGACACATGCAGCTAACGCTTGCTAAAGGAACTAGCTCAGGTTCGAGTACATACACAACACAATAACTTTGACCAACAAAAAAAAAAGCTCACAACTTCTGTGGGAACAGAATAGCTTAGTCTCTTCAGGATAGTTTAGTGTTTTTATTACGGTAGTCGTATGTACAGGATACACATGGAAAACATCGTCTGACGAAATGCTAACTGGTTCCTTCTGGACAATGCGACAATAATAAGAACTAATAAAAGATAACAATAGGAACATGAAGTAGATGTCACAGTAGAATAGAATAAGTATAATAACAGGAAGTCACAATTTCTAGTACAATATTTGGACAGGGTAGAATAGTCAATAGTGATACAGGTCTAGAGATGACAGGGAGTTAAGAGTTGAGTTCTACAGGAATGTTCAGATTATATCAGAGGAAAATATGGTTTTAGAGGGCTATGGCTGGCATGTTGATTGGAGAAGTGGTCTGGTGTCTTGACTAGACCATTTAGTTATATATATATATATGCATAGACTTAGAATGAATAGAACGGGTGTAGTACCTCTGACCATTCTAATCATTCTGATTCTATGTATACATGCATTGTACAGTAACTGTTAGTGTCATGTACCAAAAACATGAAAACGATGAAAAACAATGCTTTTTCTTTTGCGTGGAAGATGTAAGACTTGAGCTTTCGTATTGATGGATTATTTGAATAGATATATAAATACTCAACTATCACGCAGAAGGTTAAGAGCACAAATATTCTTTGTTGGCTATTAATTTCTGATTTACTAGGTCATAACATAATTGGGATGTGCCAGAATAGTCGACAGGTTGAGTACTCGATAGTATTGTTAGAGGACGAAAGTTATTTTTGGTTTCACAGGTTTTTTTTTTTTTTTTTGAAAAGTTTTAAAACGATGTGTACTGAATTTTCACCTACTCAATATTTGGTTGATGTCTTAACAAAATGTAGCTTTTGTCTCGGTTGTTTTGTGCTAATTGTGTGGGACTCGTATGTTAACGATGAATCTGAATTTAGACCACTGTCAACAATCTACATGAATAGATCATTTTCTTCAATGACTAAACATTATTTCCCGTTCTTACAATGCTCTTTTTCAGTTCAAAATGGTTTCTTAGGTGTATTTGTAAGGACGAGGTATTGTACTTTTTTCCCCCTCAAAAATAAAGCTCTACGTTGCAAAGATGCGTTGGTCTTGTGTTCTTGTTCGAAGTACCCCACCACCACCATGAACAAAAATAGTGATCGATCCCACCACCGCGACATAACGCCACACCAGACTCTTACACACCCACCACCGTGACATAACGCCACACCAGACTCTTACACACCCACCACCGTGACATAACGCCACATCAGACTCTTACACACCCACCACCGCGACATAACGCCACACCAGACTCTTACCCACCCACCACCGTGACATAACGCCACACCAGACTCTTACACACCCACCACCGTGACATAACGCCACATCAGACTCTTACACACCCACCACCGCGACATAACGCCACACCAGACTCTTACCCACCCAACACCGTGACATAACGCCACATCAGATTCTTACCCACCCAACACCGTGACATAACGCCACACCAGACTCTTACCCACCCAACACCGTGACATAACGCCACATCAGACTCTTACCCACCCAACACTGTGACATAACGCCACATCAGACTCTTACCCACCCAACACCGTGACATAACGCCACATCAGACTCTTACACACCCAACACCGCGACATAACGCCATACCAGACTCTTACCCACCCAACACCGCGACATAACGCCACATCAGACTCTTATCCACCGCTGCGGTTTCCCAACACCACGACTCATCGGTTTTCCTTCTTTCATTTGTGCTGTAGGAGACTCATGGTGCTGTAGGAGTCTCATGGTGCTGTAGGAGACTCATGGTGCTGTAGGAGACTCATTGGGCTGTGCTGTAGGAGTCTCGTGGTGCTGTAGGAGTCTCATGGTGCTGTAGGAGACTCATTTGGCTGTGCTGTAGGAGTCATGGTGCTGTAGGAGTCTCATGGTGCTGTAGGAGTCTCATGGTGCTGTAGGAGACTCATTTGGCTGTGCTGTAGGAGTCATGGTGCTGTAGGAGTCTCATGGTGCTGTAGGAGACTCATGGTGCTGTAGGAAACTCATTTGGCTGTGCTGTAGGAGTCTCGTGGTGCTGTAGGAGTCTCATGGTGCTGTAGGAGACTCATTTGGCTGTGCTATAGGAGTCTCATGGTGCTGTAGGAGACTCATGGTGCTGTAGGAGACTCATGGTGCTGTAGGAGTCTCATGGTGCTGTAGGAGTCTCATGGTGCTGTAGGAGTCTCATGGTGCTGTAGGAGACTCATTTGGCTGTGCTGTAGGAGTCTCATGGTGCTGTAGGAGTCTCATGGTGCTGTAGGAGACTCATTTGGCTGTGCTGTAGGAGTCATGGTGCTGTAGGAGTCTCATGGTGCTGTAGGAGTCTCATGGTGCTGTAGGAGACTCATTTGGCTGTGCTGTAGGAGTCATGGTGCTGTAGGAGTCTCATGGTGCTGTAGGAGACTCATGGTGCTGTAGGAGACTCATGGTGCTGTAGGAGATGGTTCAAATTACTTTGGCAGTGCTTACATCAGATGTTTCATCACATTTTTTAAATAATTGCTGGTAGTTTTCATTACTATTTAAAATGTGGTTAAAACATTTCAGTGAATTCACAGAAGAAATCCTAAAAATCTGAGATGGGAGGAAAGTAAATTATAAAGTAGAAAAAGTTTCAACTCCTAGTAGACGAGGAGACTTTTACCCAGAGAGTAGAATCACAAGTCAGACAATAGTTTCTGAAATATCACAAAGGAAATGTAAAAGACTGGAAACTGGCTACCCAGAGAGCAGCCTCATAACTCGGCCTAGTTAAAGGTGTCTGTAGTCTGTTGTTATTCCTGTCTGCATCCCGATTCGGTCCGAATTTCCCAAGACGTTATACGGATCTTACAAGAGTTTCCTGTTGCTTAGGAACAGTCTTCCTCCTGGCTCAGCAGGTGGTCTGTTTCCTTTTGAATATCATTATGGTACACACTCACACACACACACACACACACACACACACACACAGACACAGACACACACACACACACACACACCACCTTATTCACTCCCAGATCATCTTTATCACTCCTTTAATGTATTGCTCATGTCTCCGCTTTACATAGGGCCTAACTTAGACTCTATAGGTCCTATGTATTTACAGCGAACTGTATCTGTGGCACACAGCTTCTCAGTCGGCAATCCCTTCGATAAAGAGGCAGAGGTACATAAGAAATACTAAACTTGGTAGTTTGTGTGACTGTCTCTGCTGGCGTCGTGATCACATGGAGACTCAGTGGTGCGCCAGCTGGTCTGATTCAGATGGATCCTCATCATAACCCACTGTGTACGTTTCAACCTCAGCGGTGACACTGCACCATAGAACGTGGGTGGGTATGTCCATTCTAGTGATTCTACTTCTATGCGTGGATATCCGTCCATACCGTTCTCCATAGAAACACATTGAATTACTGTTGTATTTAATTATATGCTATTCTCATAAATCATCCTCTAGCTTAGGTCTTCATCCAGAGGTGTGTCTGCTCTGTGGGAGAGAAATGTGCCGGGCCATGGGTTACCCCCGGTGTTGTGGCCCCTCTTAGCCCAGCAGAGTGTTCTCTGTGTGGGGTAGAGGCCCAGGGCATTGCCCCATGTCCTCCTGCTGGGCCTCCATCTGCTGGAGGTTGTTAGACCACCAGATTGACGGGACAAGGAGGAAGTGACACGTGTACCATGAGAATGACAGAGTGGCTCTGTACCACCTACTGGCACACGTCTATGTTGCCATGACCACACACTATGGTTACCAGGAGGGAATAGTCTGCAAATGCATACTGGGATTTTAGGACAGCTCATTTTGAAAGTTCAGTACTGTCTTTAGGTATTCTGGTTTATTGGCACGCCTGGATTCTATCAGTGAATTTCTACGTTGACTTTTCAAAACATAGTTAACATAGGGCCATAGTGATATTATGAGTTGACTTAGTGCCATAGTGATATTATGAGTTGACATAGGGCCATAGTGATATTATGAGTTGACATAGGGCCATAGTGATATTATGAGTTGACATAGGGCCAAAATGATATAATGAGTTGACATAGGGCCATAGTGATATAATGAGTTGACATAGGGCCATAGTGATATTATGAGTTGACATAGGGCCATAGTGATATTATGAGTTGACATAGGGCCAAAATGATATAATGAGTTGACATAGGGCCATAGTGATATAATGAGTTGACATAGGGCCATAGTGATATTATGAGTTGACATAGGGCCATAGGGATATTATGAGTTGACATGGGGCCATGGTGATATTATGAGTAAACATAGGGCCATAGTGATATTATGAGTTGACATGGGGCCATGGTGATATTATGAGTAAACATAGGGCCATAGTGATATTATGAGTTGACATAGGGCCAAAATGATATAATGAGTTGACATAGGGCCATAGTGATATAATGAGTTGACATAGGGCCATAGTGATATTATGAGTTGACATAGGGCCATAGTGATATTATGAGTTGACATAGGGCCATAGTGATATAATGAGTTGACATAGGGCCATAGTGATATTATGAGTTGACATAGGGCCATAGTGATATTATGAGTAAACATAGGGCCATAGTGATATTATGAGTAAACATAGGGCCATAGGGATATTATGAGTAAACATAGGGCCATAGTGATATTATGAGTAAACATAGGGCCATAGTGATATTATGAGTTGACATGGGGCCATAGTGATATTATGAGTAAACATAGGGCCATAGTGATATTATGAGTTGACATGGGGCCATGGTGATATTATGAGTAAACATAGGGCCATAGTGATATTATGAGTTGACATGGGGCCATAGTGATCAAATCAAAGTTTATTTGTCATATGCGTCAAATACAACCTGAACGTGAAACGCTTACTTACAAGTCCTAACCAACAGTGCAATTTTTAAGTAGAAAATAGCTATTAGGTAAACAATAGATAAGTAAAGAAATACAAAGAAAACTTTGGTGGCTGACTAAATACTTTTTTGCCCCACTGTATATCTACACAGACAAAACACAGACACACAGACACACAGACATACAGACCTGACTTTCCTTTGCCTTGGATGCCTTCTCCTCCTACCCTGCCTTCTCCTCCTACCCTGCCTTCTCCTCCTACCCTGCCTTCTCCTCCTACCCTGCCTTCTCCTCTTCCTCTCTGAGTTGCTGTCTGTGAAGTCTGTTAAATGCTCTGTTATCCTGACTACTTAAAGTTTCCCTCCCAGTTAATCCTTTCTTTTTAGAGGCCCTCCTCTTTACCATGTTATACCAGCTATTGATGCTATCCTCTTTACCATGTTATACCAGCTATTGATGCTATCCTCTTTACCATGTTATACCTGTTATACCTGCTATTGATGCTATCCTCTTTACCATGTTATACCTGTTATACCTGCTATTGATGCTATCCTCTTTACCATGTTATACCTGTTATACCTGCTATTGATGCTATCCTCTTTATCATGTTATACCTGTTATACCAGCTATTGATGCTATCCTCTTTACCATGTTATACCTGTTATACCTGCTATTGATGCTATCCTCTTTACCATGTTATACCTGTTATACCTGCTATTGATGCTATCCTCTTTATCATGTTATACCTGCTATACCTGTTATTGATGCTATCCTCTTTACCATGTTATACCAGCTATTGATGCTATCCTCTTTACCATGCTATACCTGGTATACCTGTTATTGATGCTATCCTCTTTACCATGTTATACCAGCTATTGATGCTATCCTCTTTACCATGTTATACCAGCTATTGATGCTATCCTCTTTACCATGCTATACCTGGTATACCTGTTATTGATGCTATCCTCTTTACCATGTTATACCAGCAATTGATGCTATCCTCTTTACCATGTTATACCTGTTATACCTGCTATTGATGCTATCCTCTTTACCATGTTATACCTGTTATACCTGCTATTGATGCTATCCTCTTTACCATGCTATACCTGGTATACCTGTTATTGATGCTATCCTCTTTACCATGTTATACCAGCTATTGATGCTATCCTCTTTACCATGTTATACCTGCTATTGATGCTATCCTCTTTACCATGTTATACCTGCTATACCTGTTATTAATGCTATCCTCTTCACCATGCTATACCTGTTATTGATGCTATCCTCTTTACCACGTTATACCTGTTATACCTGCTATTGATGCTATCCTCTTTACCATGCTATACCTGTTATTGATGCTATCCTCTTTACCATGCTATACCTGGTATACCTGTTATTGATGCTATCCTCTTTACCATGTTATACCTGTTATACCTGCTATTGATGCTATCCTCTTTACCATGCTATACCTGTTATTGATGCTATCCTCTTTACCATGTTATACCTGTTATACCTGCTATTGATGCTATCCTCTTTACCATGCTATACCTGTTATTGATGCTATCCTCTTTACCACGTTATACCTGTTATACCTGCTATTGATGCTATCCTCTTTATCATGTTATACCTGCTATACCTGCTATTGATGCTATCCTCCTTACCATGTTATACCTGCTATACCTGCTATTGATGCTATCCTCTTTACCATGTTATACCTGCTATACCTGCTATTGATGCTATCCTCCTTACCATGCTATAACTGCTATTGATGCTATCCTCTTTACACTGCTATATCTGCTATTGATGTTATATCTGCTATTGATGCTCTCCTCTTTACCATGCTATATCTGCTATTGATGTTTTCACCTCACCTCTTAGATGCTTCCTATGCATGACTGCCATTGTCCAAATTGAAAAGAAATCTCTCCTGACTGTTTTCAAGAGTTTCCACTTGGCAAACAGGTGATTAAAGCGGGAACTGCATTCACAAACTGAGAGGTGAGGTGAAAACAATGAAAAGATGGATGCTACTGTACTGCATACCTTCAAAAGAAAAGTAATTCCAGGGAAACGCCATAATGTCAGACTGTTGGGAGACAGGAAGGGAAACGCCATAATGTCAGACTGTTGGGAGACAGGAAGGGAAACACCATAATGTGAGACTGTTGGGAAACACCATAATGTCAGACTGTTGAGAGACAGGAAGGGAAACACCATAATGTCAGACTGTTAGGAGACAGGAAGGGAAACACCATAATGTGAGACTGTTGGGAAACACCATAATGTCAGACTGTTGGGAGACAGGAAGGGAAACACCATAATGTCAGACTGTTAGGAGACAGGAAGGGAGACACCATAATGTCAGACTGTTAGGAGACAGGAAGGGAAACACCATAATGTCAGACTGTTAGGAGACGGGAAGGGAGACACCATAATGTCAGACTGTTGGGAGACAGGAAGGGAGATACCATAATGTCAGACTGTTCGGAGACAGGAGGGGAAACACCATAATGTCAGACTGTTGGGAAACACCATCATGTCAGACTGTTGGGAGACAGGAAGGCAGGAATATTAAAGAGTTGTCCCTTCAGGGAGATCAGAGAAGATAGACTGAGTGTGTTATGGTGTTGTGATGCACTGAGATATCTGACCCCGCCTGTTCTTCTAGAGTAGGCGTAACATAGTACTTTAAATGCAAATCCAGGACTCTCCAAGGGTATCATATGTTACGTTTTGACTGTTTACATACAATCGTCACGTCTGGAGGAAACCTGGCACCATCCCTACGGTGAAGCATGGTGGTGGCACCATCATGCTGTGGGAAAACCTGCTCCAGAGCGCTCAGGACCTCAGACTGGGGCGAAGGTTGACGTTCCAACAGGACAATGACCCTAAGTATACAGCCATGACAATGCAGGAGTGGCTTCGGCACAAGTCTCTGAATGTCCTTGAGTGGCCCGGACTTGAACCTGATCGACTATCTCTGGAGAGACCTGAAAATAAATAGCTGTGCAGCGATGCTCCCCATCCAACCTGACAGAGCTTGAGAGGATCTGCAGAGGAGAATGCGAGAAACTCCCCAAATACAGGTGTGCCAAGCTGGTAGCGTCATACCCAAGAAGACTCTAGGCTGTAATCGCTGCCGAAGGTGCTTCAACAAAGTACTTAGTAAAAGGTCTGAATACTTATGTAAATGTGATATTTCCATTTTTGAAATATTTTTTTATATATTTGCAAAAACTTCTAAAAACCTGTTTTTGCTTTATCATTATGGGATGTTGTGTATAGATTTAAAAAATGTCATCCATTTTAGAATAAGGCTGTAACGTAACGAAATGTGTTAAATGTCATGGGATCTGAAAACATTCTGAATGCCCTGTAAAGACAGAAGGTTACAATCTGCAGTTGCTACATCCATTTTCTGGACCAGTCCTATAGAGGAGAGTGTTGTTTCATGGTAGACAGGTTGACCAAGTCACGTCTCGATAGAATACCTTTCAAAAGTAGACTCTTTTTTTTCTTCTTTCATTTCAACCAACCTGGCTCTTTTCCCAAACCTTAACCTAAAACATCAATCATCGAGAATAACGAATCACACTCAGTTTCCCAGGAAACATCCTAGACGTGACAACATCAAAAAAATTGCAACCTGCTTGAATCAAAAAATAATTTTGAGTTATACCAGCTATTCTCATAACCTGCTACGTTAATTCTCCTAACTTGCGTAAGTTCTCCTAACTTGCTATGAAAAGTAAATTTTGACATAAAAGCTGTATCCTATCTAGTCATAACTGGTTGAGGGTGTGTGGATAATTTGTTGTACTGTTGGAGGTAAGTGAAGGTATAGTTAGCAAAGGCTTAGCTTTAGAGGAGACAGTAGCAGTAGCAACGTTCGCCGACTTCTCAGACAGAGGTGTGATGGTGAGGAGGACATGTATGTAGAGGAGGATGTGTAGTAGTACTGTTTTCAATTTTAAAAAAGAAACAAAAATATCTTCTTAGCAAAGAACAATTTCTCAAACAAGAATTTTGCTATGACTGTCTGGGAGCGGTCTGAGTGGGGAGGGGAAAACTAGCTGTTATTGGCAGAGAGGTTTGGAACGCTCTTTCTTATTGGTCTATTAACTCATTTATCGCCTGGGGGTGTCACCAAAAATACATCCCACCAAAACAGGCAGTCATTTCAGACAGTCTTTTCAAAGAGCTCTTACACTAAAGGGGCATTATCATCATTTTCACAATTTCACAGTATTATTCCAACATCATGTCAAGGTAAATTATGATATTTTATCAAAGTTGTGTGTTTATTTGTTAGCGGGACAATATATTGAGCTCCCACCTTGAGCTGTTGATTTGGCAAGCCCATATCAACCCCTGTCCTGCACCTAGCCAATATATATATATACATATAGCCCTGCATCTTATCCCTGTACTTACTTCCTCCCTGGTACTGTCCCTATCCCTCAGCACCAATACCCCCACCCCCAGTCCCTATACCACCGCCCAGTTGCCATCCCACCCCCTAGTCGTGTGCCACCTCACACCCGCTGGTCACACTCTCCCTACACGAGTGCTCTCTCTCTCACGGGTGCTTGCACTACACAGAGCCTAATTAAGGCCTTCATATGCAAATGAGTGTCTCCACAGCTGCTGGCACACAGCCTGGCAGCTCCGCCTCTGGGGGTTTGTCAGGAGGGCGACGATGGGGCTCGAAGTGTTGGTGACAAGGAGAGGAGGAGGCTGGGGCTGAGATGGAGGCCTCTCTCTCTCACTGGCTGAGTCTGCGGTGGGGGCTGAGATGGAGGCCTCTCTCACTCACTGGCTGAGTCTGTAGTGGGGGCTGAGATGGAGGCCTCTCTCACTCACTGGCTGAGTCTGTAGTGGGGGCTGAGATGGAGGCCTCTCTATCTCACTGGCTGAGTCTGCGGTGGGGGCTGAGATGGAGGCCTCTCTATCTCACTGGCTGAGTCTGTAGTGGGGGCTGAGATGGAGGCCTCTCTATCTCACTGGCTGAGTCTGTAGTGGGGGCTGAGATGGAGGCCTCTCTCTCTCACTGGCTGAGTCTGCGGTGGGGGCTGAGATGGTGGCCTCTCTCACTCACTGGCTGAGTCTGTAGTGGGGGCTGAGATGGAGGCCTCTCTATCTCACTGGCTGAGTCTGCGGTGGGGCTGAGATGGAGGCCTCTCTATCTCACTGGCTGAGTCTGCGGTGGGGGCTGAGATGGAGGCCTCTCTATCTCACTGGCTGAGTCTGCGGTGGGGGCTGAGATGGAGGCCTCTCTCTCTCACTGGCTGAGTCTGCGGTGGGGGCTGAGATGGAGGCCTCTCTATCTCACTGGCTGAGTCTGCGGTGGGGGCTGAGCAGCCATTTTTGGGTTGCTCTAAAGTTAATTTCCTTTTTGCAGAATTTCACATTCTATAAACAAACTTAAGGAGAGGACAGTCTAGATAATATGCTTACAGTAGCCGTGACGTTTCAACCAGTCCACAATTATCATAATATCATATAGAAATGAATCACCTGAGTAATCAGCCGATCTGAAGTACTAAGACACACAGTAGTGATGAATTAGACTAGATGTATGAACGACTAGACTTCCTTAACTCTGTGTTACTTTCTTTTATTCAGCTACTCAAGTGTCCATAAAAAAACTCCCCTTTTCCATTCTGGGTGAATGGAGACGATATTTGCTCCTCCTCCACTTCCCAGGTCCCGTCTATGCATTGTGAGACTGTCTCCTCTACTTTGTCCTTGGTGATCTTAATTACTGTGCTGCGAGCCGAACGTATTTAAATCAGAACACATCACACCAGCCTCCATTATGGGGGATGCCTGCTTGGCATTTGGTCTTTGTAACTCATTGCTCTTAAATTACATACTGCCAATCTTTGTGGGCACTGGGTACAGTAGATGGAGGATATGGGAGAGGTGAGGTGAGAGAGGGAATGAAGAGAGGGAGGAACAGAGAGGAAGCCCAGAGGTGGGTATGTCACATCACCAACCTGACAACCCATCCTCTCGGGTCTCATGTTAAAACAGCAGATGAAATGCATTCACATATCCTGATTGTCAGAATAAACTTAAAGCATTCCTTTGATAACGTGATTGACCGTCTGAATGGGTTCAAATGACTGCTCTTTTATGGTTCTCCTTATCCAGAATTCAGAGGGCGTATTCGCGATGGCAGGCCTCTAGATGAAGTGAACTCGGGCAGGTCTGATCTGAATGGCTCTGCTCTGATTGAATAATAGTTTGTCTTTGTGCGGCCGTGTGTTTAGAGGGGATAACTAGACAACCTCTGTAATGATTGTAATTAGAGCGATGACTGGTCATGTCAAATAGGACATGGTGAACCACTGTAATTAACCTTTGTTATCTACAACGACCATGGAGAGGATTGGAAACACACCCTGGAGCTAGCTGTCCTCTGTCTCGGGGGTCGAGGGTGTGTTGGTGTGCATCACCTCTGCTGTGGCATGAACAAGGAGCGCTGAACCCATGGATGTTCCCTGTGTGTGTGTGTGTGTGTGTGTGTGTGTGTGTGTGTGTGTGTGTGTGTGTGTGTGTGTGTGTGTGTGTGTGTGTGTGTGTGTGTGTGTGTGTGTGTGTGTGTGAGTGTGTGTTTGTGTTGTGTGTTTGTGTGAGTGTGTGTGAGTGTGTCATCACGTCCCAGGGAAAGGAAAGGTAGCTGGTTAATTTACTGCACAATCAGAACCACTGGTGTTGATGACTGCAAAGCCACAGGGAGGATCTTAAAACACAATACATTCCACGTTGTAGATCCACAAACGTTAACGGTGGGAATGTGACACAGGTACTGCAACACTGTAATGACTCCATCAGCTTAATCCCTTTAGGGCTGATCAATGTGAAGGATGACATTTTAGGCCACCTTCTCCACCCCCACCTCTCTCTCCATATCTCTCTCTCCACCCCCCCCCCCCCCTCTCTCTCTCTCCATCCCTCCATCTCTCTTCCTGAGGACACTACTCCCTCTCCCTCCTGCTCTGGGTGGCAGCTTCAGACCTCTCTCTCTACTCCCTCTCTCACCTCTCTCTCTCCGTCTCTCCATCCCTCCATCTCTCTTCCTGAGGACACTACTCTCTCTCCCTCCTGCTCTGGGTGGCAGCTTCAGACCGCTCTCTCTACTCCCTCTCTCCCCTCTCTCTCTCCGTCTCTCCATCCCTCCATCTCTCTTCCTGAGGACACTACCCTCCCTCTCCTCTACTGCTCTGGGTGGTGGCTGTATGTTCAGACCTTTTTCCTTTTAATTAGATTTGTAAAAACAATTTTTGGAGTGCTTTATTCGCTAAAAGCTCTCCGGGGTTAACATCCGCAAAGCACTTCTGTTCGGCTTCTTTTCACCAATGGAGCATAAATTATTTAAATTATTCAGAATTGCTCGACCTTTTATCTCACCCCCTTTGAAGGCAGCAAATTAAAAATGCAAATGGACTAACTAATTAATATGCAAATATATTCGTTCGCAGTTAACAATTAGCAATTAAACCTGCAGTGTCTAGGAAGAGCACAGGCAAAATTAGCAACATATTTTTTCGTTTGAAAAATAGAAGACAAGGCCCGGAAAAATTGATTGACTAAATGACTTTTACTGACAATCCACCTGTCCCCACTGCAAACGGAATTAATATAATGTCATGTAGAATACTCTAAGAAAATCTTAGAAGACGAATGTCACAAACAAGAAAATGTCTTGTCATTTTGTCAGGGTTTAGTTCAAGACTCATATTTCATAACTCAATCAAAGTTAATTGAAATGTGAGTGTCTGGTAAGGAAAGTGTGTGTGTGTGTGTGTGTGTGTGTGTGTGTGTGTGTGTGTGTGTGCGTGCGTGCGTGCGTGCGTGCGTGCGTGCGTGCGTGTTCAATTATTGATTTATTTTCCTGTGAGAGAGTAGAATTACACTAAATGAATGAATGAAACTTTGACTTACAAAGACAACTCTTACATTACAACACCCTCCTTTCTGTCAAATACAACCCTTACATCACCCTCCTTTCAGTCAAATACAACCCTTACATCACCCTCCTTTCTGTCAAATACAACCCTCACATCACCCTCCTTTCTATCAAATACAACCCTTACAACACCCTCCTTTCTGTCAAATACAACCCTTACATCACCCTCCTTTCTGTCAAATACAACCCTCACATGACAACATCCTTCTTTCTGTCAAAGACAACCCTTACACGACAACACCTTCCTTTCAGTCAAAGACAACCCTTACACGACATCCTTCGTTCTGTCAAATACAACCCTTACATCACCCTCCTTTCTGTCAAATACAACCCTCACATGACAGCACCCTTCTTTCTGTCAAAGACAACCCTTACACGACAACACCCTCCTTTCAGTCAAAGACAACCCTTACACGACATCTTTCCTTCAGTCAAAGACAACCCCTACACGACAAGACCCTCCTTTCAGTCAAAGACAACCCTTACATGACAACACCCTCCTTTCAGTCAAAGACAACCCCTACATGACAACACCCTCCTTTCAGTTAAAGACAACAACCTTGTTTCAGTCAAATACAACCCTTACACGACCTCCTTCGTTCTGTCAAATACAACCCCTACATGACAACACCCTAGTTTCTGTCAAATAGAACCCTTACAGGAAGCGAAGATACAATGAATATATACTCTGCTACACCTTATGAAACCTAATACAAAAAGATGACATCAATCACACATTCCAACCTGCCTGACAGCCTGCCTGTCTTCCCTTCCTCTGCATGACAATCTATCTGCACCACCGCCTTATCCTTTCATAAGATAGATAGGGGCAGAGCGGAGGGCAGGAGGCGTGAACTACACCTTACTCTAAAGGTTATCACTGATACACAGACCTCGGGGGCATGCTCTAGTCTCTCTGCAGAGATTTCATACAGACAGACAGACAGACAGACGTCGCTTCCTCACTGTTACTCTATTAATGTGGGAACATGCACAGTGTGATGTACGGAGATCACTGTACTGTCATCTCGTTATTCATTACAGAGGTCAGCCAGGATAGCACAGGGGAGGGATTTCTCTTTATTTCATCATCATCTGAAGCACTGTTGCTAATCAAATTAAAACAATTAACAGGACCTATCTGTCTCTTGTTGGCATGAACTGGGCTTGTGAGTTCAACAAGGTATCATGGTTTGTCTGGTGGTGGGGTAAGCGTACAATTTTGACAGTTAAGTTTAGGCATTAATTCTGACTGGTTAAGGTTAGGGACAGGGTAACCCACCTTCCTCAGAGCTCTAGCGAGAATAATAGGTGCTCACATTGCCCCTAGTGGACAGTATTGAAGACATCTCCCTACTAGATGGTAGTAGGTCACGTTGCCCCTAGTGGACAGTATTGAAGACATCTCCCTACTAGATGGTAGTAGGTCACGTTGCCCCTAGTGGACAGTATTGAAGACATCTCCCTACTAGATGGTAGTAGGTGCTCACGTTGCCCCTAGTGGACAGTATTGAAGACATCTCCCTACTAGATGGTACTAGGTGCTCACGTTGCCCCTAGTGGACAGTATTGAAGACATCTCCCTACTAGATGGTACTAGGTGCTCACGTTGCCCCTAGTGGACAGTATTGAAGACATCTCCCTACTAGATGGTAGTAGGTGCTCATGTTGCCCCTAGTGGACAGTATTGAAGACATCTCCCTACTAGATGGTAGTAGGTGCTCACTTTGCCCCTAGTGGACAGTATTGAAGACATCTCCCTACTAGATGGTAATAGGTCACGTTGCCCCTAGTGGACAGTATTGAAGACATCTCCCTACTAGATGGTAATAGGTGTTCACATTGCCCCTAGTGGACAGTATTGAAGGCATCTGCTGACGTCCTGGGGATCTGCACAAATGTAGAACACTAAAGTCTATCTGGTGTGACCTGGCTGTTCATTTATAAAGGGTAATTTCCATGTACAAGGACCCATGAGCACCAACATGAGAAGTTCATAGGAGCATGTCAGATGAAATCTAAGATTCTGTTTTTTTTTTTAATTAAGGCATATATACATTTTATCAACAATTTTCCTTCCTAAAATTAGAAAACATCTACCAAAAAAAAGTCTTAAAGGTATCAGAAATACATCAAAACACAATGCACAACACTAATAATATCAACACTTATATTTAGTTTTGCAAACATTTTTCTGCCTCCTGTAAGTTTAAGAAATATTGACTTCTGCCTTAAAATTCTATTACCAAAAACTCACGTGTCTAACTCTACTGTACTCTACTGAGCTTTACTCTACTGAACTCTCCTGAGCTCTACTGAACTCTACTGTACCGTACTCTACTGAAATAGATTTTTTCCAACTTAAGTTGTCATGTCATAGTTGACACCCCATTCTTTCGTCAGACATTGTTGAATTTTAATTCGAAGCAAATATTCAAGAGTTTTTGGAAAACGTGGACGCAAAAAACTGAGGGAGATTTGACTGAAATTCTGTTACCAAACTTTGCATCTGCCCAGTATATATACACCTGTTATGAAAGGCCCCAGAGTCTGCAAAACCACTAAGCAAGGGTAACCACCAAGCAAGGCGCTCTCCAAACAGGTCAGGGACAAAGTTGTGGAGAAGTACAGATCATGGTTGGGTTATAAAAAATATCTGAAACTTTAAACATCCCATGGAGCACCATTAAATCCATTATTAAAAAATTGTAAGAATATGGCACCATAACAAACCTTCCAAGAGAACACCATCCCCACAGTGAAGCATGGTGGTGGCAGCATCATGCTGTGGGGATTTTTTCATTGGCAGGGACTGGGAAACTGGTCAGAATTGAAGGAATGATGGATGGCAGTAAATACAGGGAAATTCATGAGGGAAACCTGTTTCAGTCTTCCAGAGATTTGAGACTGGGACGGAGATTCACCTTCCAGCAGGACCATGACCGTAAGCATACTGCTAAAGCAACACTTGAGTTGTTTAAGGGGAACATTTAAATGTCTTGGAATGGCCTAGTCAAAGCCCAGACCTCAATCCAATTGAGAATCTGTGGTATCACTTAAAGATCGCTGCTGTGGAACACATCCAACTTGAAGGAGATGGAGCAGTTTTGCCTTGAAGAATGGGCAAAAATCCCAGTGGCTAGATATGCCAAGTTTTTGAGACACCCCAAGAGACTTGCAGCTGTAATTGCTACACAAGGTGTCTCTACAAAGTATTGACTTTGGTGGGTTGAATAGTTATGCACTCTCAAGTTTTCATTTTTTTGTTTTATTTCTTGTTTGTTTCACAAGAAAAAATATTTTGCATCTTCAAAGTGGTAGGCATGATGCAAACCCCCCCAAAAATCTATTTTATTTCCAGGTTGTAAAGCAACAAAATAGGAAAAATGCCAAGGGGGTGAGTACTTTCGCAAGCCACTGTATTTGAATTGTTCAGTCATTTAAGTTGCATAATGTGAGGTCAATAACTTCCTGTATTGTTCTGAAGGGAAATTCTTTATACATGTTGACCTAGTGGATCGCTGCACACCAACACGTACGGTTACGAGCGTTGGGCCAGTAACCGAAATGTCGCTGGTTCGAATCCTCGAGCTGGCAAGGTGGTTCTGCATTAGAGTAAGGCAGTTACAACTGCTCCCTGAGAGCCAATGACATGGACGTTGATTAAGGCAGCCCCCCTGACCTCTTTATTTGAGGGGTTGGGTTAATGCGGAGACACATTTCGGTTGAATGCAACTGACCTTCCCCAGTGGAGAACTGTGAGGGCCTTCAGAGGAGCCTTAAGGATTTTTTATACAATTTTGTTTTAATTTCTAATGATCTGCAATAATCTACAGTTGAAGTCGGAAGTTTCCATACACCTTAGCCAACTACATTTAAACTCAGTTTTTCACAATTCCTGACATTTAATCCCAGGAAAAGTTCCCAGTCTTAGGTCAGTTAGGATCAACACTTTATTTTAAGAATGTGAAATGCCAGAATAATAGCAGAGAGAATTATTTATTTCATATTTTATTTCTTTCATCACATTCCCAGTGGGCCAGAAGTTTACATACACTCAATTAGTATTTGGTAGCATTGCCTTTAAATTGTTTAATTTGGGTCAAACTTTTCAGGTAGCCTTCCACAAGCTTCCCACAATAAATTGGGTGAATTTTGGCTCATTCCCACTGGCCCATTCCCGTTGACTTCTGTAACCGTAAAAGCCTTGGTTTCTTGCATGTTAACATTAGAAGCCTCCTCCCTAAGTTTGTTTTATTCACTGCCTTAGCACACTCTGCCAACCCGGATATCCTAGCCGTGTCTGAATCCTGTTTTAGGAAGACCACCAAAAACCCTGAACTTTCCATCCCTAACTATAACATTTTCCAACAAGATAGAACTGCCAAATGTGGCGGAGTTGCAATCTACTGCAGAGATAGCCTGCAGAGTTCAGTCTTACTATCCAGGTCTGTACCCAAACAATTTGAGCTTCTACTTCTAAAAATCCACCTTTCCAGAAACAAGTCTCTCACTGTTGCCGTTTGCTATTGGCCACCTTCTGCCCCGAGCTGTGCCCTGGACACCATATGTGAATTGATTGCCCCCATCTATCTTCAGAGCTCGTGCTGTTAGGTGACCTAAACTGGGATATGCTTAACACCCCGGCAGTCCTACAATCTAAGCTAGATGCCCTCAATCTCACACAAATGATTAATGAACCCACCAGGTACAACCCCAAATCCGTAAACACGAGCACCCTCATAGATATCATCCTAACCAACCTGCCCTCCAAATACACCTCTGCTGTCTTCAACCAGGATCTCTGCGATCACTGCCTCATTGCCTGCGTCCGTAATGGGTCTGTGGTCAAACGACCACCCCTCATCACTGTCAAACGCTCCCTAAAACACTTCAGCGAGCAGGCCTTTCTAATCGACCTGGCCCAGGTATCCTGGAAGGATATTGACATCATTCCATCAGTAGAGGATGCCTGGTTATTCATTAAAAGTGCTTTCCTCACCATCTTAAATAAGCATGCCCCATTCAAAACATTTAGAACCAGGAACAGATATAGCCCTTGGTTCACTCCAGACCTAACTGCCCTTGACCAGCACAAAAACATCCTGTGGCGTACTGCACTACCATCGAATAGCCCCCGCAATATGCAACTTTGTGTAAGTGTAAGTTTGATTCTAGAGGGGGGCACAAAAAATAGAACAATTATTTTGTTAGGGTGTAGGAGTAGATTATCTTCATGAGATTTTATTATCTATTTATTTTATTTAGTCTGATCAGCGAAACAATTCTCATTATTAAAAATTTGCTAAAATATAGTGTAATTAGTGTGCTTGTCGGCAATGACACTACTGTTATTCCCCACATGTATTTTATCATTCCACTTCTTCCCAGTTTTGCCAGCGTAATCACATTTGAAATCTGATATGCCTGCTTGTGTTTTTATTTATATATATTAAAAAAATGAATGTATTTTTGCAGCCATTCACAGACTTTGTTTTGTTGAATAATCATTGGATATTAAAATGCTACAGGATTCAAATATAATAGTTGATATTTTAGTTTTGTGAACACAACTCTCTTTTGACTCACAACTCTTAAACACATATTTTGTCTACGTAGAGTAAGACGATGTTAAGGATCTCCATCTAGTAGGCATAAACCACCTGAATAGTGATATTAATTAGATTTTTCTTGGAGGTTGGATGATTTGGGGAAATGCTTTGTTGTAACAATAACATTTTCAAACACCCAGCACTTGGGAAACATAGATCAGAGATATCCAACCCTCCAGGTGTCACACCCTGATCTGTTTCACCTGTCCTCGTTATTGTCTCCACCCCCTCCTGGTGTCACACCCTGATTTGTTTCACCTGTCCTCGTTATTGTCTCCACCCCCTCCTGGTGTCACACCCTGATCTGATTCACCTGTCCTCGTTATTGTCTCCACCCCCCTCCTGGTGTCACACCCTGATCTGTTTCACCTGTCCTCGCTATTGTCTCCACCCCCCTCCTGGTGTCACACCCTGATCTGTTTCACCTGTCCTCGTTATTGTCTCCACCCCCCTCCTGGTGTCACACCCTGATCTGTTTCACCTGTCCTCGTTATTGTCTCCACCCCCCTCCTGGTGTCACACCCTGATCTGTTTCACCTGTCCTCGTTATTGTCTCCACCCCCCTCCTGGTGTCACACCCTGATCTGTTTCACCTGTCCTCGTTATTGTCTCCACCCCCTCCTGGTGTCACACCCTGATTTGTTTCACCTGTCCTCGTTATTGTCTCCACCCCCTCCTGGTGTCACACCCTGATCTGTTTCACCTGTCCTCGTTATTGTCTCCACCCCCCTCCTGGTGTCACACCCTGATCTGTTTCACCTGTCCTCGTTATTGTCTCCACCCCCCTCCTGGTGTCACACCCTGATCTGTTTCACCTGTCCTCGTTATTGTCTCCACCCCCCTCCTGGTGTCACACCCTGATCTGTTTCACCTGTCCTCGTTATTGTCTCCACCCCCTCCTGGTGTCACACCCTGATTTGTTTCACCTGTCCTCGTTATTGTCTCCACCCCCTCCTGGTGTCACACCCTGATCTGTTTCACCTGTCCTCGTTATTGTCTCCACCCCCCTCCTGGTGTCACACCCTGATCTGTTTCACCTGTCCTCGTTATTGTCTCCACCCCCCTCCTGGTGTCACACCCTGATCTGTTTCACCTGTCCTCGTTATTGTCTCCACCCCCCTCCTGGTGTCACACCCTGATCTGTTTCACCTGTCCTCGTTATTGTCTCCACCCCCCTCCTGGTGTCACACCCTGATCTGTTTCACCTGTCCTCGTTATTGTCGCCACCCCCCTCCTGGTGTCACACCCTGATCTGTTTCACCTGTCCTCGTTATTGTCTCCACCCCCTCCTGGTGTCACACCCTGATTTGTTTCACCTGTCCTCGTTATTGTCTCCACCCCCTCCTGGTGTCACACCCTGATCTGTTTCACCTGTCCTCGTTATTGTCTCCACCCCCTCCAGGTGTCACACCCTGATCTGTTTCACCTGTCCTCGTTATTGTCTCCACCCCCTCCAGGTGTCACACCCTGATCTGTTTCACCTGTCCTCGTTATTGTCTCCACCCCCTCCTGGTGTCACACCCTGATCTGTTTCACCTGTCCTCGTTATTGTCTCCACCCCCTCCAGGTGTCACACCCTGATCTGTTTCACCTGTCCTCGTTATTGTCTCCACCCCCTCCTGGTGTCACACCCTGATCTGTTTCACCTGTCCTCGTTATTGTCTCCACCCCCTCCTGGTGTCACACCCTGATCTGTTTCACCTGTCCTCGTTATTGTCTCCACCCCCTCCTGGTGTCACACCCTGATCTGTTTCACCTGTCCTCGTTATTGTCTTCACCCCCTCCAGGTGTCACACCCTGATCTGTTTCACCTGTCCTCATTATTGTCTCCACCCCCTCCTGGTGTCACACCCTGATCTGTTTCACCTGTCCTCGTTATTGTCTCCACCCCCTCCTGGTGTCACACCCTGATCTGTTTCACCTGTCCTCGTTATTGTCTCCACCCCCTCCTGGTGTCACACCCTGATCTGTTTCACCTGTCCTCGTTATTGTCTCCACCCCCTCCTGGTGTCACACCCTGATCTGTTTCACCTGTCCTCGTTATTGTCTCCACCCCCTCCTGGTGTCACACCCTGATCTGTTTCACCTGTCCTCATTATTGTCTCCACCCCCTCCTGGTGTCACACCCTGATCTGTTTCACCTGTCCTCGTTATTGTCTCCACCCCCTCCTGGTGTCACACCCTGATCTGTTTCACCTGTCCTCGTTATTGTCTCCACCCCCTCCTGGTGTCACACCCTGATCTGTTTCACCTGTCCTCGTTATTGTCTCCACCCCCTCCTGGTGTCACACCCTGATCTGTTTCACCTGTCCTCGTTATTGTCTCCACCCCCTCCTGGTGTCACACCCTGATCTGTTTCACCTGTCCTCGTTATTGTCTCCACCCCCTCCTGGTGTCACACCCTGATCTGTTTCACCTGTCCTCGTTATTGTCTCCACCCCCTCCAGGTGTCACACCCTGATCTGTTTCACCTGTCCTCGTTATTGTCTCCACCCCCTCCAGGTGTCACACCCTGATCTGTTTCACCTGTCCTCGTTATTGTCTCCACCCCCCTCCTGGTGTCACACCCTGATCTGTTTTTCACCTGTCCTCGTTATTGTCTCCACCCCCTCCAGGTGTCACACCCTGATCTGTTTCACCTGTCCTCGTTATTGTCTCCACCCCCTCCTGGTGTCACACCCTGATCTGTTTCACCTGTCCTCGTTATTGTCTCCACCCCCTCCAGGTGTCACACCTTGATCTGTTTCACCTGTCCTCGTTATTGTCTCCACCCCCTCCAGGTGTCACACCCTGATCTGTTTCACCTGTCCTCGTTATTGTCTCCACCCCCTCCTGGTGTCACACCCTGATCTGTTTCACCTGTCCTCGTTATTGTCTCCACCCCCCTCCTGGTGTCACACCCTGATCTGTTTCACCTGTCCTCGTTATTGTCTCCACCCCCTCCTGGTGTCACACCCTGATCTGTTACACCTGTCCTCGTTATTGTCTCCACCCCCTCCTGGTGTCACACCCTGATTGGATTCACCTGTCCTCGTTATTGTCTCCACCCCCTCCAGGTGTCACACCCTGATTTGTTTCACCTGTCCTCGTTATTGTCTCCACCCCCTCCTGGTGTCACACCCTGATCTGTTTCACCTGTCCTCGTTATTGTCTCCACCCCCTCCAGGTGTCACACCCTGATCTGTTTCACCTGTCCTCGTTATTATCTCCACCCCCTCCAGGTGTCACACCCTGATCTGTTTCACCTGTCCTCGTTATTGTCTCCACCCCCTCCAGGTGTCACACCCTGATCTGTTTCACCTGTCCTCGTTATTGTCTCCACCCCCTCCAGGTGTCACACCCTGATCTGTTTCACCTGTCCTCGTTATTGTCTCCACCCCCTCCTGGTGTCACACCCTGATCTGTTTCACCTGTCCTCGTTATTGTCTCCACCCCCCTCCTGGTGTCACACCCTGATCTGTTTCACCTGTCCTCGTTATTGTCTCCACCCCCTCCTGGTGTCACACCCTGATCTGTTTCACCTGTCCTCGTTATTGTCTCCACCCCCTCCTGGTGTCACACCCTGATCTGTTTCACCTGTCCTCGTTATTTTCTCCACCCCCTCCAGGTGTCACACCCTGATTTGTTTTACCTGTCCTCGTTATTGTCTCCACCCCCTCCTGGTGTCACACCCTGATCTGTTTCACCTGTCCTTGTGATTGTCTCCACCCCCTCCTGGTGTCACACCCTGATCTGTTTCACCTGTCCTCGTTATTGTCTCCTCCCCCTCCAGGTGTCACACCCTGATCTGTTTCACCTGTCCTTGTGATTGTCTCCACCCCCTCCAGGTGTTGCTTATTTTCCCCAGTGTATTTATCCCTGTGTTTCGGGTTTCTCTGTGCCAGTTCTTCTTGTATGTTTCCAAGTCATCCAGCGTTTTTCCCGTTCGCCTGCTTTTTCTATTCTCCTTTTTCCAGTCCTCCTGGTTTTGACCCTTGCCTGTTTCTGGACTTTGTACCTGCCTGCCTGACCATTCTGCCTGCCTTGACCACAAGCCTGTCTGCCACTTTGTACCTCCTGAACTCTGATCTGGTTTTGACCTTTTTGCCTGTCCATGACCATTCTCTTGTCTAGATCTTTGGATTAATAAACATTGTAAGACTTCAATCATCTGCCTCCTGTGTCTGCATTTGGGTCTCGCCTTGTGCCTAGATACCTGGAGAGCAAGCAGGGTTTCTTCCAGCCCTATTTGAAAGAGAGTTCACCCAAATGACGAAATACTACATTGATCAAAAATATAAAAACATGTAAAGTGTCCTATGTTTCATGAGTTGAAATAAAAGATCCCTGAAATATTCCATATGCCAAAAAGCTTATTTATCTCAAATGTTGTGCTCACATTTGTTTATTTCTGTTAGTTACCACGTCTCCTTTGCCAAGATAATCCATCCACCTGACAGGTGTGGCATATCAAGAAGCTGATTAAACAGCATGATCATTACACAGGTGCACCTTGTGCTGGGGACAATGACACACAGCTGTACATTTCGATGAAACATGGTGAAGCCCCAAAATTGCCCTCCCTGGAAGCCTGTGTTTCAGACATAAGGAAGTGGATGGCTGGAAAATGTTCTACTTTTAAACTCAGACAAAACAGAGATGCTTGTTCTCGGTCCCAAGAAACAAAGAGATCTTCTGTTGAATCTGACAATTAATCTTGATGGTTGTACAGTCGTTTCAAATAAAACTGCGAAGGACCTCGGCGTTACTCTTTTGACGAACATATCAAGACTGTTTCAAGGACAGCTTTTTTACATCTACGTAACATTGCAAAAATCAGACACTTTCTGTCCAAAAATGATGCAGAAAAATGTATCCATGCTTTTGTCACTTCTAGGTTAGACTACTGCAATGCTCTACTCTCTGGCTACCCGGATAAAGCACTAAATAAACTTCAGTTAGTGCTAAACACAGCTGCTAGAATCCTGACTAGAATCAAAAAAATGGATAATATTACTCCAGTGCTAGCCTCCCTACACTGGCTTCCTGTTAAGGCAAGGGCTGATTTCAAGGTTTTACTGCTATCTTTCCGATTTGGTCCTGCTGTACATACCTACACGTACGCTACGGTCACAAGACGCAGGCCTCCTTACTGTCCCTAGAATTTCTAAGCAACAGCTGGAGGCAGTGCTTTCTCCTATAGAGCTCCATTTTTATGGAATGGTCTGCCTACCCATGTGAGAGACGCAGACTCGTTCTCAACTTTTAAGTCTATATTGAAGACTCATCTCTTCAGTGGGTCATATGATTGAGTGTAGTCTGGCCCAGGAGTGTGAAGGTGAACGGAAAGGCACTCGAGCAAAGAACCGCCCTTGCTGTCTCTGCCTGGCCGCTTCCCCTCTTTCCACTGGGATTCTCTGCCTCTAACCGTATTACAGGGACTGAGTCACTGGCTTACTGGTGCTCTTCCATGCCGTCCCTAGGAGGGATGCGTCACTTGAGTGGGTTGAGTCACTGATGTGATCTTTCTGTCCTTGGATTGTGCCATGGCGGAGATCTTTGTGGGCTATACTCGGCCTTGTCTCAGGATGGTAAGTTGGTGGTTGAAGATATCCCCTCTAGTGGTGTGGGGGCTGTGCTTTGGCAAAGTGGGTGGGGTTATATCCTGCCTGTTTGGTCGGATGGGGCCACAGTGTCTTCCGACACCTCCTGTCTCAGCCTCCAGTATTTATGCTGCAGTAGTTTATGTGTCGGGGGGCCAAGGTCAGTCTGTTATATCTGGAGTATTTCTCCTGTCTTATCCGGTGTCCTGTGTGAATTTAAGTATGCTCTCTCTAATTTTCTCTCTTTCTCCCTTTTTCTCTCTTTCTTTCTTTCTTTCTTTCTTTCTTTCTTTCTTTCTTTCTTTCTTTCTTTCTTTCTTTCTCTCTCTCGGAGGACCTGAGCACTAGGACCATGCCTCAGGACTACCTGGCCTGATGACCCCTTGCTGTCACCAGTCTACCTGGCCGTGCTGCTGCTCCAGTTTCAACTGTTCTGCCTGCGGCTATGGAACCCTGACCTGACCCAATGGCTCCAGGTCATCAACAAGTCTCTGCTATGTAAAGCCCCGCCTTATCTCAGCTCAATGGTCACCATAGCAGCTCCCACCCGTAGCACACGCTCCAGCAGGTATATTTCACTGGTCACCCCCAAAGCAAACATCTCTGAAGCTGGAGACTCTTACCTCCCTCACTAGCTTTAAGCACCAGCTGTCAGAGCAGCTCACAGATTACTGCACCTGTACATAGCTCGTCAGTAAATAACCCATCCAATCTACCTCATCCCCATACTGTATTTCTTTATTTATTTATCTTGCTCCTTTGCACCCCAGTATCTCAACTTGCACATTCATCTTCTGCACATCTACCATTCCAGTGTTTAACTGCTATATTGTAATTCCTTTGCCACCATGGCCTATTTATTGCCTTACCTCTCTAATCCTACCTCGTTTGCACATGCTGTATATAGATTTTTCTACTGTATTATTGATTGTATGTTTGTTTATTCCATGTGTAACTCTGTGTTGTTGTATGTGTGTGTAGTTGTCTTTGAAGTAGATGTTTGTAGAGTAGCTGTCAGTACATTAGTTGTTAGTAGAGTAGTTGTTGCTAACTGTCCCAGGCCTGCTGTTTTCAACTCTCTAGAGACCTCAGGAGCGGTAGAGATACTCTGAATGACCGGCTATGAAAATCCAACTGACATTTACTCCTCAGGTGCTGACCTGTTGCACCCTCTACAACTACTGTGATTATTATTATTTGACCCTACTGGTCATCTATGAACATTTGAACATCTTGGCCATTTGAACATCTTGGTTCTGTTATAATCTCCACCCGGCACAGCCAGAAGAGGACTGGCTACCCCTCATAGCCTGGTTCCTCTCTAAGTTTCTTCCTAGGTTCCGGCCTTTCTAGAGAGTTTTCCCAAGCCACCGTGCTACTACACCTGCATTGCTTGCTGTTTGGGGTTTTAGGCCTGGTGTCTGTACAGCAGTTTGTGACATCAGCTGATGTAAGAAGGGCTTTATAAATACATTTGATTGATTGATTGACTGATTGAATAAAAGGCCACTCTAAAATGTGAAGTTTTGCCACACAACACCACAGATGTCTCAAGTTTTGAGGGAGCATGCAATTGGCATGCTCACTGCAGGAATGTCAACAGAGCTATTGCCAGAGAATTTAATGGTAATTTCTCTACCATAAGCTGCCTCCGACGTAGTTTTAGAGAATTTGGCAGTACGTCTAACTGGTCTCACAACCGCAGACCACGTGTTACCACGCCAACCCAGGACCTGGCTTCTTCACCTGCGGGATTGTCTGAGACCACGGACAGCTGAAGAAACTGTTTTTTTTTCACAACCAAATCATTTCTGCAGAAACGTCTCAGGGAAGCTCATCTGTGTGCTCGTCCTTCTCACCTGGGTCTTGACCTGACTGCAGTTCGGCTTCGTAACCAACTTCAGTGGACAAAATACTCACCTTCGATGGCGAAGTGTGCCTTTCATGGATAAATCCCAGTTTCAACTGTACCGGGCAGATGCCAGACAGTGTGCATGGCGTACACCATAATTTGCAAATAAATTCAATAAAATTCCTACAATGTGATTTTCTGGATTTTTTTTTCTCATTTTGTCTGTCATAGTTGAAGTGTAACTATGATGAAAATTACAGGCCTCTCTCATCTTTTTAAGTGGGAGAACTTTCACAATTGGTGGCTGACTAAACACTTTTTTGCCCCACTGTATGTGTGCTTGTGTAGGTGGGGGTATGTAGGGAGGTCTTCATGTGTTATGAACACCTGTGGTTGCTGGCAGCGTGGCACAGCTGGTGGGTTTGGCTCCGGAGGGACCTAGAGAGCCTGACGCCGTGCCGCCCGCTCCGCCGCTGTGGGAGAGATGAGTCTGTCCTGTATGCTAACTGTAATTAGCATGGGCCTGTTGATTTACTGATAATGAGTGGGAATTCATTAGCGCTGCGCTAATTGCTACCTAGACTAGCTACTCCACCAAAACCCACCAACACCTACCCCCCTCCAAAAAGTTTCCACTTCCTATCAGCCCATACATGGTTTGTTACTGATGACTTTTTAGATGATGGTGGGAGTGGGGGAAGGTTAGTGTGTCATCCATCGATCTCTGATAGGAGGAGGAAACCACCATCCTTCCTATTTGGGGTGTGTGAGTGACATGGGAGAATGGCTATGTCCTGGGAGAGGACAGTGTTATCAGGGTAATAGACTATAGTTTAAACAGCTAGATCGCTCGAGATTGACTTCGAAATTGGACGTCTGTCCATGTCTTGAGTACTTTGGGAAATGCCTTCAAAACTGGCCACTGGATCCATTGACTCTGGATCCAAAGGTTGCAGGTTCAATCCCAGTGGTAGACACTCGTAAAAATAAATAAATCGTGTTTTGACCCCTGTCCCAAACCTTCACCCTTAACTTTGAAATTTGACGTTTTGGGCAACGGAACTCTCAGGTTATCAAAACAATTTGACATTTGGAGAAAAAAGTGGATCGACCACAGAAGTCAAATGGGTAAAACCTTGAGATGTTTTTTTTTTTTTAGAGTTTAAGCAGTGTTAGCAGAAACTCTGCATCATTGTGTTGATGAAGCTTGAATAGAGCCTGCAACTGCCGCTGCATGTAGGCCTCCTCGTTATCCTGGTCACTGTAAAAAAGGATACAGTTTAAGTTAAATAATCTGCTGATTTGAAGCCTTGTTTAACAAATCTTTCGTTAAAACAGCAACAGTCAGAATGGACAACACTGCTGTGCTGCAAGTCAACTATGATTAGAGCATTTATTTGGAAAAACACACACAAATGCTGCACGTGGACACACACACACACACACACACACACACACACACACACTACATGCACACGCACGCACACACACACACACACACACACACACACACACGCATACACACACACACACACACACACACACACACACACACACACACACATGCACACGCAAACACACCACTTAGCATTGAATCCCATTGTTCTCCTAGCTGTTTGTCTTTGCCTGAGTGTTAATTAGCCCTCAGAGCTGAATGATTTGTTATGAAAGGGTGTTTTATATGACTGTGGCCTTGGCTACTTCTTCATCTATTGGACTAGATAGAATATTCTGTTTGCCTGTTGATACTACCATCTTCAATGAGTCTATCTTTCACTACTGTGATTAACATAGGGTGAATGTTGTGTCCAAAGACTCTAGTGATTCTGCATGCATGGTAATTGCCATTGGAGGAAAGGACACCGGTCTTGTGTTACAATGAGAACATTGGACCAAAGGACCAATCAGTCCAAGTTGTTTTGCTGTTTTGCTGCTATACAGATAAAGATACAGAATGTGTCTAATCAACTGAGTAAATGGACAACAAATGGATTTTAACTAAATGGTCATAGTTCAGTCCACAGCCTATGTCTCTCTACATAACGAGTGTCCGTTAAGCAATCTCATTGCACCTCAACAGTGTCTCTCTCCTCTCTCCTGCTCTGTCCTGTTTGAGAGACCAGGGCTGCACCACTAGGCGACCGGGACGGACTTGGACCAGAACATGTCCACAGTATTTTTAACACACCAGACCATTTTTTTCTCCCTCTGGGCCCCCAATTATTAACCAAATAATGAAACGAATACAAAAAAAATAAATCAAAACAATCATTTTAGACAGGCCCACTGGGCTAAAGATTGATCATCCCATCTGCCAGTCCGTCTTTGCTAGGCTACAACGAGGCCCGGATGAATTCTCAGCAGACAGAGCGCGCCCTTCTCCACTCCATCACCACTCCACCCAGGCTTAGAGTGAGCATGCATTTAAATGAACCTGCTTCTCTACAGCTACCGACGCCCACGTATGGCACAAGGACTTCTAAACTCTGTGTCTCTGTCAAGCATCAAACACAATAACAACACACAGCTCAACACTCCCCTGCTTCATCTTCCCTTCGCTCCTGCTGGCTTTCTTGACACCTTTCCTGTCTTTGTCCACCAAAGACTCCTCTTCCAGGATTCACTCATCCTCCCTTTTAAAAAGTACGTCACATTCCACATTCGTTATCACTCTCAATCAAACCGTAACAAGTCGTGACATCATCCTCTTTTCTGTTCTACTCCCTCCTCCTCCCGTCTTCTTCCTCCTCCTTTTGGTTTCTTGTGGAGGTGAGAGAGGCAGGGACCCGGTAACCAGAGCATCAAAGCTGACAGTGTGCCCCCAGGCTGATGCACCGTACTGGGGGGATAGACGTGCAGCGCCAGGCGTACAATCCCTGGACCATGCGGCTAAACGCTACAACTACAACTGGGCTAATTAGAAAATACACTAGCTAGCTGCTGCTCTTACTTTAGAGAGGCTGATGTGATGTCACAGATCTCAGGGTGATGATGAAACAGAACTTTTGACACCCGTTATCTTTTATTGCACCTTGGCCAATGTAAATGGTTAACATCGTTTTAAATGCTCATCAAACCCTTCTGTGGATACAGCCAGGTCACACGTGACACAAGTCAGTATTCAACGTTCATCCATGTCTGGGGACGTCGGCAGATGACGTGGAAACGGGCCACAAGGGGCAACAGTGAGCGCTCTTACCTTCAAGTTGGTTTTCGATTTTGCTAGGGCGTTGTGAACGGGGATAGCGGATTGGTGTAAGCATCTGCCTCTGCTGCCAAAGGTTGCATTTCGATTAAACCTATCCTAAATCTTAACCCTTACCGTAACCATATATAATATTACACACTAACCTAAATGACCTTCCCCTTCACCTCTCTAATATTACACACTAACCTAAATGACCTTCACCTCTCTAATATCACACACTAACCTAAATGACCTTCCCCTCTCTAATATCACACACTAACCTAACTGACCTTCACCTCTCTAATATCACACACTGACCTAAATGACCTTCCCCTCTCTAATATCACACACTAACCTAAATGACCTTCACCTCTGTAATATTACACACTAACCTAAATGACCTTCACCTCTGTAATATCACACACTAACCTAAATGACCTTCCCCTTCACCTCTGTAATATTACACTCTAACCTAAATTACCTTCCCATTCAACCATCTAATATTACACACTAACCTAAATGACCTTCCCCTTCACCTCTCTAATATTACACACTAACCTAAATGACCTTCCCCTCTCTAATATCACACACTAACCTAAATGACCTTCACCTTCACCTCTGTAATATTACACACTAACCTAAATGACCTTCACCTTCACCTCTGTAATATTACACACTAACCTAAATGACCTTCACCTCTATAATATTACACACTAACCTAAATTACCTTCCCCTTCACCTCTCTAATATTACTGATGGTCCTCAAGTCTCTTTTCTGTCTGACCTGTTTCCTCAGGATGCAAATTGACTCTATTCTCCCAGTGAGATATAGCCGTCAGCGTGTGTATGTGTGTGTGTGTATACCTGTGAGTGTGTGTGTGCATGCATGCATGTTTGTGTGTGTGTGTGTGTGTGTGTGTGTGTGCGCTCTGTTTAGTGTTTTGCTCTCTATAAATAAGTGGTGGGTCTCAGTTTGCCCAGGCTGTTGCCAGGTGGAAGGATATTTGCATATAGAGCTGTGATAGGGCTCCCCTGGGTCTCTATGGCGATACAGCGAGTAGGGGGCCCGCACTGACTCAAATGAGTTCTGAATTTGAACCTAACAGCTGCACTGCACTGCCCTCCATTTTGTGTGTGTGCGTGTGCTGTGTGTACTGTGTGTTGTGTGTGCTGTGTGTGTGTGCTGTGTGTGTGTGTGTGTGTGCTGTGTGTACTGTGTGTTGTGTGTGTGTGCTGTGTGTGTGTGTGTGTGTGTGCTGTGTGTACTGTGTGTTGTGTGTGTGTGCTGTGTGTGTGTGTGTGTGTGTGCTGTGTGTACTGTGTGTTGTGTGTGCTGTGTGTGTGTGTGTGTGCTGTGTGTACTGTGTGTTGTGTGTGCTGTGTGTACTGTGTGTTGTGTGTGTGTGCTGTGTGTGTGTGTGTGTGTGCTGTGTGTACTGTGTGTTGTGTGTGTGTGCTGTGTGTGTGTGTGTGTGTGCTGTGTGTACTGTGTGTTGTGTGTGTGTGCTGTGTGTGTGTGTGTGTGTGCTGTGTGTGTGTGCTGTGTGTACTGTGTGTTGTGTGTGCTGTGTGTACTGTGTGTTGTGTGTGCTGTGTGTACTGTGTGTTGTGTGTGTGTGCTGTGTGTGTGTGTGTGTGTGCTGTGTGTACTGTGTGTTGTGTGTGTGTGCTGTGTGTGTGTGTGTGTGTGCTGTGTGTACTGTGTGTTGTGTGTGTTGTGTGTGCTGTGTGTGTGTGCTGTGTGTGTGTGTGTGTGTGCTGTGTGTACTGTGTGTTGTGTGTACTGTGTGTGCTGTGTGTGTGTGCTGTGTGTACTGTGTGCTGTGTGTGCTGTGTGCTGTGTACTGTGTAGGTATGAAGCTACATACCTAGGAGACTGAAGGGGAAGTGTTGACAGACTGCAGCAGTATATTGATGAGATGCGTAATCAATAATCAACTGACCTATTGACATATTTATTGATTATTGATATCAATATGTATCCATTGACTATTGCAAAGTTTGTGATATTTCAATGTCTTTTAGGTGCTCTGTTGATAAATAATGCAATCACAATCCTCATTGGGATGGGTTGGGTGTTCACATGTGGCTTAAGACAGAAGTGCCTGCTAAATGACCACATTGTTATCATTATCTTTATATCAAGGCCGAGGCTGTGGCTCCGACTTTTCCGGACCCTAAAATGTATTCAGCTTTGATCTAACTTATTAAATGAGCACTATACTATCAGAGTAGCAAAAGTTTCGGGACCGCTAGCTGTCGGGAAGAAGTCCCGGAAATGTCGGATCAGCAGCCACTCCGTATATTAAATTCCCTTGAGACTGAGGTGACATCCACTCCAAAGTCCAGACTGGTAGCTACCTCTGATGTCCCCACTCTCTAATGACAGTCAGAGAAACACTAATCAACTCTGTCCTCTCACTGTCCTAATGACGCTGGCACAGAGAGAGGGAGAGAACGACGGGGAGAGAGAGAGATTCATTTCACTGGTTTGGCCTCGTAACACAGGCCCTCCAGCACCATACCATAGCTCCTGATCCAGTCTGACTTTACAGCACCGTACCATAGCTCTTAATCCAGTCTGACTTTACAGCACCGTACCATAGCTCTTAATCCAGTCTGACTCTCCAGCACCGTACCACAGCTCCTGATCCAGTCTCAGTCCCTCCAGTACCACACTAGAGCTCCTGATCCAGTCTCAGTCCCTCCAGCACCACACTAGAGCTCCTGATCCAGTCTCAGTCCCTCCAGCACCACACTAGAGCTCCTGATCCAGTCTCAGTCCCTCCAGTACCACACTAGAGCTCCTGATCCAGTCTCAGTCCCTCCAGCACCACACTAGAGCTCCTGATCCAGTCTCAGTCCCTCCAGCACCACACTAGAGCTCCTGATCCAGTCTCAGTCCCTCCAGCACCACACTAGAGCTCCTGATCCAGTCTCAGTCCCTCCAGCACCACACTAGAGCTCCTGATCCAGTCTCAGTCCCTCCAGCACCACACTAGAGCTCCTGATCCAGCCTCAGTCCCTCCAGTACCACACTAGAGCTCCTGATCCAGTCTCAGTCCCTCCAGTACCACACTAGAGCTCCTGATCCAGTCTTAGTCCCTCCAGCACCACACTAGAGCTCCTGATCCAGTCTCAGTCCCTCCAGCACCACACTAGAGCTCCTGATCCAGTCTCAGTCCCTCCAGCACCACACTAGAGCTCCTGATCCAGTCTCTTCTCTACAGAGGATTCCCATTTAGCCATTATCTGTGATTGTCCTCTCTGGAAACAAGCAGATCGTTTTCTCATAGACATACTCATTAACCGACAGGCTGCTCCCTACCAGGTTCAACATTTGAATATTCCCGTGTTGACATCGAAGGTCTGATCGCTTCCATTAGAGCCAGTTCTGACATGCCAGGTAGTGAAGAGACTCTGAGGAATGGAGACCTGGATGTCACCAGGCAACGAGCCATAAAAACTGGCTTAACTACAGTATTCTAATCCTGACATGAGAGAATGGCTGTCTATCTGAAGCTAATTATAATGTACATCTAGATCTTTAGAGACGTGAATGAGGTACAAATTAGGATATATTGGACATGAACACGATAGTAAGTGTGAGAATGTCATCCTCTACAAGCGATTAAACATACACACACACACACACACGCACACGCGCGCGCGCGAACACACACACATACATCCGTCACCATCTCCATTAGTTCAATGCACGAGGCAGATTGTATTTCCCTAATATGCTCTGCTTTAAATCACCGTTGTCCATTGAAATCCAGAGAAGGAAAGATCAATATAATAGGTTTGGCACTGAGCCGAAGTCACCCCTGAGAATGTGCGCCAGCCAGGCATTTGAAATCATTGGTGCATAACCAGTGCGTTTGGAGGATAAAAATAATTCCTCTTTCTTGTCTTTGCCAGGTAGCCGTGTGTGTGTGTGTGTGTGTGTGCGGGGGGGGGGGGGGGGGGAGAGAGGTGGGAGGCAGGGGGGGGAGAAGAGGTGCCACCCAGGTCTTCAAATTGACTCGGGCCATCAGACACGTGCATCTGAATGAGATGCCAGTTGAGGAGTGGAGAGACGGAGAGGACGGAGGTGAGAGAGGGAGAGGAGAGGACGGAGGTGAGAGAGGAAGAGAAGAGGGGGGTGAGAGAGGGAGAGGAGAGGACGGAGGTGAGAGAGGGAGAGGAGAGGACGGAGGTGAGAGAGGGAGAGGAGAGGACGTAGGTGAGAGAGGGAGAGGAGAGGACGGAGGTGAGAGAGGAGAGGAGAGGGGGGAGGGAAACCATTTCAATGATTTGACCTGGCACTGTGTAGGATGAGGATGACTGAACTGGAGAAGAACTGCAGAGGTTCTGTTCTCTTGTTGTTTTGGGGGTGGATTTAGTGGCTTTGTCTGTCTGTCTGTCTGTCTGTCTGTCTGTCTGTCTGTCTGTCTGGTTGGCATCAAAGTTATGAAAGTGGAAATGGAAGTGAAGGTGTCGAAAAATTATATTTTGGAAGAATTTGTTCTCTGTCCCTCTGGACTGCAGATCATTTCAGTCCTCTGATATGTTTTAGAGAATTTTTCTTAATTTATAAAGTCAGTGGATATTTGAATGTCAATTTACTGTCCAACATCTGCTGTGACTCAAAATTTCCAGACAATGATGAGCATATTTATAAAAGGGGTTGTTTAAACACACACGCAAGCACTTACACACGCAAACACGCAGGCATGCACGCATGCAAACACGCATGCACGCACGCACACACACACACACACACACACACACACACACACACACACACACACACACACACACACACACACACACACACACACACACACACACACACACACACACACACACACACACACACACACACACACACACACACACACACACACACACACACTCACCTCTGGCCCCCTGCAGACTAGGCTGACGCAACGGAAGTCTCTGCAGGAGAGCTAGATAAAAAATGACAATCACTCTACGGTACGTAGCGCTGTGCTTTGTTCACCACGGGACAGCACAGGTGTCTTTGTTAAGAGACATCCAGCGTTCTGAGAGGACTAATTATCTGCAGTTATTTTGGCAGTTACAGATACAGAATAAATCCCCTGCACAGCCACGGCCCCAGACTCCTACTGCTAGAAATTACACGCTGGGAGTCAGTGAGTGAGTAAGTCGTTATACACTATATTTCAAAAGTATGTGGACACCTCTTCAAATGAGTGGATTCAGCTATTTCAGCCACACCCATTGCTGACAGGTGTATAAAATCAGCCATGCAATGGCCTTACTGAAGAGGTCAGTGACTTTCAATGTGGCACTGTCATAGGATGCCAACAAGTCCGTTTCTGCCCTGCTGGAGCTGCCCCGGTCCACTATAAGTGCTGTTATTGTGAAGTGGAAATGTTTATGAGCAACAACGGTTCAGCTGCGAAGTGGTAGGCCACACAAGCTCACAAACTCCATATTAATGTCCATGATTTTGGAATGAGTTGTTCGACGAGCAGGTGTCTACACACTTTTGGTCATGTAGTGTACCTTAGATAACCTAACCTAGATAACCTAAACTGGACAAAGTAGATATATCAGATGGAATTGTAAGACATTTTAACTACTTGAATATCTGTAGATTCTATACAGAATATCTGTAGTTATTGATGAACTATCTATAGTATGCATACAACGTATGGATCATCAGTACAAACTAAATGCCAGTTGGGTAGGTATTGAAAGGAGATTGCAGTGTGGTTATAAGAAACTCTTTAAAATACTGTATTGGCTTGTTATCATTTTTCTTATAATGAGTTTACTTCCGAGTGGCGCAGCGGTCTAAGGCACTGCATCTTAGTGCTAGAGGCGTCACTACAGCGCCTGGTTCGATTCCAGGCTGTATCACAACCGGCCATGATTGGGAGTCCCTTAGGGTGGCGCACAGTTGGCCCAGCCTCATCTGGGTTTGGCCGGGGTAGGCCGTCATTGTAAATAATAATTTGTTCTTAACTGACTTGCTTTAGTTAAATAAAAATAAACTTCTAGATGAAAACCAGCGTTGTAAAAATGGTTGAGAGACAGTGGTATCCCTCAGCATTCTGAGGCCAGGTGGCACTGTTGGGCTTTCACACAGCCCGTCCTGATCCAGAGCCAACGATTAGACAGCTTCACACACAGAATATATAAACTCAGAAGAGGACCTTAAAGCATCTAATTATCAACACTTGGCTGATTGTCATTCAAATGCACAAAAAATACAAATACAACAGAATTTGAACAAAGGAGAACTCACGACTAAATAGTGCACACTTCACCTAGAGGAAAACAAAAAGCCTTCACTGTAGCATTTCACCAATGGTGTTCATTACACTAAGGCTCTCCTCATACCGTCTCATAATGTCATCAGGCCTATCTATCTATGTTGAGCACGTCTACTGTCTGTATCCCTGAGGTAATGTCATTCACCTGAAAGGAGTACTGGAAGCAGGTAAAACTAAGTATATGTTGTTCTCTAGAGCACATCAAAATAACTCTGATTTAAGCGTAATGTACTTTGGATGGTGTCCATATTGATCGTGTCCGTGCATACAAATATCTGGCCATCTGGATAGATGAAAAGCTGTCTTAAAAAAAAAATATATATATATATATATTGATGAGTTAATTAAGAAGCTGAGAATAAAATGGGTTTCTTCTATAGACACAGGTCCTGCCTCTCGCTGAGCAGATTATTCAGTCAACATTCCTATCGGTCCTAGACTGTGGTAACATCATCTATATGAACACACAGCTGCCACTTCCTTAAAGCCATTAGATACACTGAGCTTCATTACGAGAGACGATGTTAGTAGTCATCACTGCCTCCTCTACCAGGAAGTTGGTCGGCCCTCTTCGATGTCACCTAGGTTAATACCTTGCTATGTTTTCATGTATAAAAGCCCTTTTATTTAAAAAAAAATCCCACTGTACCCAACATCGTTACTACACTTCAGACATAGGAGGCATCATCCCCAGGTCTCAGAGAAGGATAACTCCAGATATTCCTTTGGTCTCTAGGCTCATCCGCTTTTAGGTTCATTAGGTTCATCAGTTTTTAGTTTTCTTGCACCTTATTTGTTTGAACAATATGTTAAATGTGATAAAACTTGATGTCTCGAGGTCAATTCAGACAGCTGATTGAGGACCGTATTACTGATGAATGGGAGTGTTTTTTATGACCATGTTTTTCTTGCGTGTTGTACCTATTTTGACGTGTGTATTATCTGTCATTTCTGTAATTCGGGACTCATCTGTAAAATAGACCTTGGTCTCAGTATGACTCCCTGATCACATAAAGGTTAAACAAAACTTGAAGCTGTTATCTATCACATGTATCCTCCGTGCAGCCTCACTACATTAGAGTTGATACTGTGCCCCCGCAGGTATAACAGCCCTTGTAATTGTAATGAATAAAAAATAAGAGGAACATCCCTAGTGAGAGTTCCAAACTTCTCTCTTCCCTCTCTTCTCTTCTCCTTACAGAGAGGTGTCGGTGGGAGTATTCAGGAGGGAGGGAAAATTGATCAGGCACCACGAGGCTGTGGTTGTGTCAAGGGGGCTGAATTGTGTCTGTATCCATGATCGGAGGTGGCACAGGCGGGGAGAGGAAGAGAGTGCTCAGCGCGGGGTAAAGGATTGGGGACGGTCCCCTACGGTCTCTCTCTCTCGCTCTATTTCTCTCTTGCTCTATTTCTCTCTCTCTCTCTCTCTCTCTCTCTCTCTCTCTTTCTCTCTCTCTTGCTTTATCTCTCTTTCTCTCTATCTTTCTCTATCTTTCTCTCTCTCTTTCTCTCTCTCTCTCTCTCTCTGGTCTCTCTTTCTATCCCTCTCTCTAGGGTCTCTATCTATGTCTCTCTACGGTCTCTATCTCTCTCTCTCTACGGTCTCTATCTCTCTCTCTCTACGGTCTCTATCTATCTCTCTCTAAGCTCTCTATCTCTAGCTCTCTATGGTCTCTCTCTCTCTCTCTCTCTTGCTTTATCTCTCTTTCTCTCTATCTTTCTCTATCTTTCTCTCTCTCTTTCTCTCTCTCTCTCTCTCTCTGGTCTCTCTTTCTATCCCTCTCTCTAGGGTCTCTATCTATGTCTCTCTACGGTCTCTATCTCTCTCTCTCTACGGTCTCTATCTATCTCTCTCTAAGCTCTCTATCTCTAGCTCTCTATGGTCTCTCTCTCTCTCTAGGTCTCTATCTCTCTCTCTCTATGGTCTCTCTCTCCCTATCTGTTCCAGTGAGTGCATTTATAAAGACATCTATCCCTCTGTTCTGTTGGAGGAGAGGCCTGGATGTGAGGTTTGTGAGATAGATCCTGTTCAATCTCGTTCCCTCCATCTCTCAGAACTATATCCCTACGTCCTTCCCTTTCCTCTCGCTCTATCTCCCTCTCCATTAGTTGGGTGTGAGGAGCTTTGAGGGGTGGGTTAGGGGTTAGTGAAGATCTGAAGGTGACCTGAAGGTGGCACTGGAGTGTCTCTTTCTGGCTGTTTCCAACTCGGAACGTTTCTGGCATACTGCTTTTACCTACGCATGCATGCAGTTGGAGATGGAAGTTGGCGCTATGGACCGCTCCTTATGCCCTATATCCTGACCACACGAACTCGACTAAACCACATGCACACACTCAGCCATCACCACATGTACACATCTCACACAGTTACACACCTGCATCCCTCGTGTTCTAACAATCCCACAATGGCCTCTGCATGCCAGGATACAGCCCCTGAGTGGATTATTGTCCTGCCCCCCCCCCCCCCCCCCCCCCCCCCCCCCCCCCCCCCACACACACTCTCTCTCGCTCGCTCTCCCTGTCTCTTCACTTTTCTCTCTCTCTATCTTTCCATCTCTGTCTCTGCATACACATTATTTAACTGAAGACCCAATATGAATTCCATTGCTCCATCAGTCACACAGAGGGTTTTTCTACCAGAGTGTTTTATAATCAGGGCACATGAACATCGCAGCTTCTGCTTCTTTATCTACTTAGTTTATGCTTTCAATTCACTGAGACCACAGAAGTGGTCATATTTTTGTTTCTGTATGTGTTAATTAAAAACAAGCAACAGTAAAGCAACATTCTATAGAACAAAATAAGCAAAAGACGTCATTTCTATTGAGCAAAAAACAGGCTGCTTTTGTCTACGTAAAGTTGGTGACAAGCAAACGCAAACTAACTTTCAGATGGTTATCGTTAAATGTTTATCAAACATTACATGTTAATAATCATTCTGTAAAATGAAAAAAGGCTTTGCAAACATCTCTGTATAGAGGACAAAATAAAATACTGACATTAGTGACCATGTCCAGCTGAAGACCGATAACATCCATCTATGCCGAACAAAAATATAAATGCAACAATTCCAAAGATTTTACTGAGTTCATATAAGTCATTAGGCCCTAATCTATGTTTTTCACATGACTGGGTAGGAGTGCCGCCATGGGTGGATTCGGAAAATATTCAGACCCCTTCACTTTTTCCCATATTTTGTTACATTACAGCCTTATTCTAAAATTGATTTGTTTTTTTCCCCCTCATCAATCTACGCACAATACCCAGTCTGAGGTCCTGAGTGATCTGGAGCAGGTTTTCATTAAGGATCTCTCTGTACATTGCTCCATTCATATTTCCCTCGATCCTGACTAGTCTCCCAGTCCCTGCCTCTGAAAAACATCCCCACAGCATGATGCTGCCACCACCATGGTTCACCGTAGGGAGGGTGCCAGGTTTCCTCCTGACGTGAATCTTGGCATTCAGGCCAAAGAGTTCAATCTTGGTTTCATCAGACCAGAGAATCTTGTTTCTCATGGTCTGAGAGTCCTTTAGGTGCCTTTTGGCAAACTCCAAGTGGGCTTTCATGTGCCTTTAACTGAAGAGTGGCTTCGGTCTGGAAACTCTACCGTAAAGGCCTGATTGGTGGAGTGTTGCAAAGATGGTTGTCATTCTGGAAGGTTCTCCCATCTTCACAGAGGAACTCTGGAGGTCTGTCACAGTGAGCATCGGGTTCATGGTCATCGCTGACCAAGGCCCTTCTCCCCCGATTGCTCAGTTCTGCCAGGTGGCCAGCTCGAGGAAGAGTCTGGTGGTTCCAAACTTCTTAAATTTTAGAATTATGGAGGCCACTGTGTACTTGGTAACCTTCAATGCTGCATAAATGTTTTGGTACCCATCCCCAGATCTGTGCTTCAACACAATCCTGTCTCCTCAACCTCATGGCTTGGTTTTTGCTCTGACATGCACTGTTAATTGTGGGACCTCTTATAGACAGGTGTGTGTCCAATCAATTGAATTTACCACAGGTGGATTCCAGTCAGGTTGTCGAAACATGATCAATGGAAACAAGATGCACCTGAGCTCAATTTCTAGTCTCACAGCAAAGGCTCTGAATACGCATGTAAATACAGTATTTCTGTTTTTGCTTTGTCATTATGGGGTATTGTGATGTCATTATTGGGTATTGTGATGTCATTATGGGGTATTGTGATGTCATTGTGGGGTATTGTGATGTCATTATGGGGTATTGTATGTAGATTGATGAGGACATTTTTAAAAATCGAATCCTTTTTAGAATAAGGCTGTAACGTAACCAAATGTGGAAAAAGGGAAGGGGTGTGAATCATTTCCGAATGCACTGTAAGCCCATCCACTTGGGGAGCCAGGCCCATCCACTTGGGGAGCCAGGCCCATCCACTTGGGGAGCCAGGCCCATCCACTTGGGGAGCCAGGCCCATCCACTTGGGGAGCCAGGCCCATCCACTTGGGAAGCCAGGCCCATCCACTTGGGGAGCCAGGCCCATCCACTTGGGGAGCCAGGCCCATCCACTTGGGGAGCCAGGCCCATCCACTTGGGGAGCCAGGCCCATCCACTTGGGGAGCCAGGCCCATCCACTTGGGGAGCCAGGCCCAGCCGATCAGAATTACCCCACAAATTGGGCTTTAAAACAGACAGAAATACTCGTCGGCACTAATCTTTTTGTGCATATGGAACATGGGACCAACACTTTACATGTTGCGTTTATATTTATGTTCAGTGTAGATACGGTCTACACAGATCATTCTGTCCAGAGTATCATATGTTACACAGTCACATACACCACCACACTATTTCTCCTCAATTATTCTCACATAACCAGATAGTGTGTAACATCAAACCGGGGGGGTGGGGGAGTATGCAGGCTGCTGCCTCCAGCAGAGAATACTCTCTCTCCTATCATTTGATCTCGTATTGTAATCCCAGGTGTTTTGAATAATTTATAGGATACAGCTTCTCGTTAAACAATAATTTATATGTGTCTATGAGAATTAATTCCACGGCAATGCAACTGTAAATAATGAGACAGACCAGAACCACAGCTTGAGCTGAGAGAGGAGATGGAAGCTTTTATATAGAAAATAAATAGATAATAATAATGCATAAAAAAATAAAAATAATAAATAAGTATATTTAAGATCTCACTAATGGTCTTGTTGCTGAATGGAAGCAAGTCCCCGCCACAATGTTCCAACATCTAGTGGAAAGCCTTCCTAGAAGAGTGGAGGCTGTTATAGCAGCAATGTTCCAACATCTAGTGGAAAGACTTCCCAGAAGAGTGGAGGCTGTTATAGCAGCAATGTTCCAACATCTAGTGGAAAGCCTTCCCAGAAGAGTGGAGGCTGTTATAGCAGCAATGTTCCAACATCTAGTGGAAAGCCTTCCCAGAAGAGTGGAGGATGTTATAGCAGCAATGTTCCAACATCTAGTGGAAAGCCTTCCCAGAAGAGTGGAGGCTGTTATAGCAGCAATGTTCCAACATCTACAGTGCCTTGCGAAAGTATTCGGCCCCCTTGAACTTTGCGACCTTTTAGCCACATTTCAGGCTTCAAACATAAAGATATAAAACTGTATTTTTTTGTGAAGAATCAACAACAAGTGGGACACAATCATGAAGTGGAACGACATTTATTGGATATTTCAAACTTTTTTAACAAATCAAAAACTGAAAAATTGGGCGTGCAAAATTATTCAGCCCCTTTACTTTCAGTGCAGCAAACTCTCTCCAGAAGTTCAGTGAGGATCTCTGAATGATCCAATGTTGACCTAAATGACTAATGATGATAAATACAATCCACCTGTGTGTAATCAAGTCTCCGTATAAATGCCCCTGCACTGTGATAGTCTCAGAGGTCCGTTAAAAGCGCAGAGAGCATCATGAAGAACAAGGAACACACCAGGCAGGTCCGAGATACTGTTGTGAAGAAGTTTAAAGCCGGATTTGGATACAAAAATATTTCCCAAGCTTTAAATATCCCAAGGAGCACTGTGCAAGCGATAATATTGAAATGGAAGGAGTATCAGACCACTGCAAATCTACCAAGACCTGGCCGTCCCTCTAAACTTTCAGCTCATACAAGGAGAAGACTGATCAGAGATGCAGCCAAGAGGCCCATGATCACTCTGGATGAACTGCAGAGATCTACAGCTGAGGTGGGAGACTCTGTCCATAGGACAACAATCAGTCGTATATTGCACAAATCTGGCCTTTATGGTAGAGTGGCAAGAAGAAAGCCATTTCTTAAAGATATCCATAAAAAGTGTCGTTTAAAGTTTGCCACAAGCCATCTGGGAGACACACCAAACATGTGGAAGAAGGTGCTCTGGTCAGCTGAAACCAAAATTGAACTTTTTGGCAACAAAGCAAAATGTTATGTTTGGCGTAAAAGCAACACAGCTCATCACCCTGAACACACCATCCCCACTGTCAAACATGGTGGTGGCAGCATCATGGTTTGGGCCTGCTTTTCTTCAGCAGGGACAGGGAAGATGGTTAAAATTGATGGGAAAATGGATGGAGCCAAATACAGGACCATTCTGGAAGAAAACCTGATGCAGTCTGCAAAAGACCTGAGACTGGGACGGAGATTTGTCTTCCAACAAGACAATGATCCAAAACATAAAGCAAAATCTACAATGGAATGGTTCAAAAATAAACATATCCAGGTGTTAGAATGGCCAAGTCAAAGTCCAGACCTGAATCCAATCGAGAATCTGTGGAAAGAACTGAAAACTGCTGTTCACAAATGCTCTCCATCCAACCTCACTGAGCTCGAGCTGTTTTGCAAGGAGGAATGGGAAAAAATGTCAGTCTCTCGATGTGCAAAACTGATAGAGACATACCCCAAGCGACTTACAGCTGTAATCGCAGCAAAAGGTGGCGCTACAAAGTATTAACTTAAGGGGGCTGAATAATTTTGCACGCCCAATTTTTCAGTTTTTGATTTGTTAAAAAAGTTTGAAATATCCAATAAATGTTGTTCCACTTCATGATTGTGTCCCACTTGTTGTTGATTCTTCACAAAAAATACAGTTTTATATCTTTATGTTTGAAGCCTGAAATGTGGCAAAAGGTCGCAAAGTTCAAGGGGGCCGAATACTTTCGCAAGGCACTGTATTTTGCTCCTTTGCACCCCATTATTTCTATCTCTACTTTGCACATTCTTCCACTGCAAATCTACCATTCCAGTGTTTGTCACGCCCTGACCTTAGAGATCCTTTTATGTCTCTATTTTGGTTTGGTCAGGGCGTGAGTTGGGGTGGGCATTCTATTTTTTGTGTTCTATGTTTTCTATTTCTGTGTGTTTGGCCGGGTGTGGTTCTCAATCAGGGACAGCTGTCTATCGTTGTCTCTGAATGGGAACCATACTTAGGTACCCCTTTTCCCACCTGTGGGTGTGGGAAGTAGTCTTTGTGTGTAGTATTATAGCCCTTAAGCTTCACGGTCGTTTTTCTATGGTCTTTGTCAGCATCATCCGAAATAAAGGAATATGTACGTTCACCACGCATCGCTTTGGTCCTCCTCATTCAACGGTCGTGACAGTGTTTTACTTGCTAAATTGTATTTACTTCGCCACCATGGCCTTTTTTTTTTTTGCCTTTACCTCCCTTATCTCACCTCATTTGCTCACATCGTATATAAACTTATTTTTCTACTGTATTATTGACTGTATGTTTGTTTTGTGTAACTCTGTGTCGTTGCATGTGTCGAACTGCTTTGCTTTATCTTGGCCAGGTCGCAATTGTAAATGAGAACTTGTTCTCAACTTGTCTACCTGGTTAAATAAAGGTGAAATAAAAAATGTCTTATTAATTTCCACTTACCAATCCACGTGGGAGGGGCATAGTCATACTCTCATCCGTGATATGGTGATTTAAAAAAAAACGTTAATGCAGAAAGCCTGTACCGCCCAGTGCTAACGTATCAGGTGGAATGATGCCACTGATTCCTTCTGATAAGGTACACTAAGGATGATCCTCAGGGTAGGAGATGCTATCTGTGTGTTTGTGTTTTTGGTAATTTGTACATGTACAGTGCCTTAAAAAAGTATTCATCCCCCTTGGCGTTTTTCCTATTTTGTTGCATTATAACCCGTGATTTGAATGGATTTTTATTTCGTGTAATGGACATACACAAAATAGTCCGAATTGGTGAAGTGAAATAAAATAAATGAAAAAAATGACTTGTTTAAAAAAATTATACAAAATAAAAACGGAAAAATGGTGCATGTACAGTATACGTTTTCAACCCTTTTGCTATGAAGTCCCTAAATAAGACCTGGTGCAACCAATTACCTTCAGAAGTCACATAATTAGTTAAATAAAGTCCACCTGTGTGCAATCTAAGTGTCACATGATATGTCACATGATGTCAGTATATATACACCTGTTCTGAAAGGCCCCAGATACTACAACGCCACTAAGCAAGCGGCACCATGAAGACCAAGGATCTCTCCAAACAGGTCAGGGACAACGTTGTGATGATGTACAGATCGGGGTTGGGTTATAAAAAAATATCCGAAACTTTGAACATCCCATGGAGCACCATTAAATCCATTATTAAAAAGTGGAAAGAATATGGAACCACAACAAATCCGCCAAGAGAGGGCTGCCAACCAAAACTCACAGACCAGGCAAGGAGGGCACTAATCAGAGAGGCAACAAAGAGACCAATGATAACCCTGAAGGAGCTGCAAAGCTCCACAGCGGAGATTGGAGTATCTGTCAATAGGACCACTTTAAGCAGTACACACAGAGCTGGGCTTTACGGAAGAAATACAAATCTATCTATTTTTCCAGTTTGTAAGGCAACAAAATAGGAACAATTTTGGGGGGGTGATGGCAATGTGAATAGTCCAGGTTTATTTGATGAATTGAAGATGATTATCAGGGTAGAGGTCATAGAGTTGATATGATGTATGACACAAATACACCAACACACACACACACACACACACATACACATACACACATACACACACACACATTGATTCAGAAAAACGAACAAGCCAAACTCTTGTTCTGAGCTCTCCAAAGGAGAAGGAAGTGTGCTAGTTTCTTAACAGGAAGTGCAGGGGAGCGATTGTCTCTGTGTGCGCCGCTGAAACAACTTCACCAATCTTCACAAGTCTCCTAACACCTTCAAAGTGTAAAACGAGAGCTGTTGATGAATCTCACAAACTGGAGTGAAAAATCGCATACATAAGTAGCAATTTATAAGCATTAGTGAAGATATATGTTTAATTGTTTGTGAAAGAGATATGTTGAGCATTTTGTGTCAACACGGACCGTCTCCTGTACATAGAGGTTTCACAGACATTGTTTTAAATTGAAATAACTGACATTAAAAAACACTAACGTCCCTTATTAGCGACAAGATCCAAGACGTCGTGGCAATCACAGAGAAATCAGAAAAATAAGATGATAAAACATAGATTAGCATTTCCTCTGCCTAACGTTTTCCGCATCATTCTGCTTCAAAGAGGAAAAAGATAAATGATGATGCCATTAAAAGTGAACTAATTAAGGAATGCTTATTTTAAAAACTCATTAACTACAACCTAATTTACATAATGATGCATATTAATTACGTTTTAATGAATCTCTCTTTGGCAGTGTATGGAGCCATCTCTCTCACCCAATTGAATAAACACTGTTTGAGTCCAAAATGGCACCTTATTTAGTGGCTCCCTACTCCCTATATTCCCTCCAGTTAAAAGTAGTGCACTATGAAGGAAATAGGTTGCTATTTGGGGTGCATACACTGTTCTGTTCTTCAGTGTGGTTCTCTCTCACGCAATGGGAATGGGGTTTAAATGGTAACAAATAAACAAAACAACTAAAATAGTCCTTTCAATTTTCAATCAATGTCAAAACATCAACGCAAAACAAAAGATTCAAGGTTGAATGTCAGATGCAGAATCTATACAAATCTATTAGCAGAAATTGAAAAAGATTTAGAACAGATTCCGCAATTAAGTTTATGTTGGACATTTGGTAAACAATAAAATGGAAAAAAAATGCCTTTTATTGATCTTCAAGGACTTGAAAGCTGTCTTTCTTATTTGAAAGTATTATATATATTGCATTTTAATGAAGTGCATTTTAAATTAGAGCACACCTTTCACATCACCAGCTGGTTCGTCTTCAGGTGCAGTCCGTGTGTTGTGAATGAAGGAACACTGCGTTATGTCAGCCCCCCCCTCCAGATAACACTTCTATAAGGAACACTACGGTATGTCAACCCCCCCCCTCCATATAACACTTCTATAAGGAACACTACGGTATGTCAACCCCCCCCTCCATATAACACTTCTATAAGGAACACTGCGGTATGTCAACCCCCCCCCTCCATATAACACTTCTATAAGGAACACTACGGTATGTCAACCCCCCCCCTCCATATAACACTTCTATAAGGAACACTACGGTATGTCAACCCCCCCCTCCATATAACACTTCTATAAGGAACACTACGGTATGTCAACCCCCCCCCTCCATATAACACTTCTATAAGGAACACTGCGGTATGTCAACCCCCCCCTCCATATAACACTTCTATAAGGAACACTACGGTATGTCAACCCCCCCCTCCATATAACACTTCTATAAGGAACACTGCGGTATGTCAACCCCCCCCCCTCCATATAACACTTCTATAAGGAACACTGCGGTATGTCAACCCCCCCCCTCCATATAACACTTCTATAAGGAACACTGCGGTATGTCAACCCCCCCCCTCCATATAACACTTCTATAAGGAACACTGCGGTATGTCAACCCCCCCCTCCATATAACACTTCTATAAGGAACACTACGGTATGTCAACCCCCCCCCTCCATATAACACTTCTATAAGGAACACTACGGTATGTCAACCCCCCCCTCCATATAACACTTCTATAAGGAACACTACGGTATGTCAACCCCCCCCTCCATATAACACTTCTATAAGGAACACTGCGGTATGTCAACCCCCCCCTCCATATAACACTTCTATAAGGAACACTGCGGTATGTCAACCCCCCCCTCCATATAACACTTCTATAAGGAACACTGCGGTATGTCAACCCCCCCCTCCATATAACACTTCTATAAGGAACACTGCGGTATGTCAACCCCCCCCTCCATATAACACTTCTATAAGGAACACTACGGTATGTCAACCCCCCCCCTCCATATAACACTTCTATAAGGAACACTACGGTATGTCAACCCCCCCCTCCATATAACACTTCTATAAGGAACACTGCGGTATGTCAACCCCCCCCTCCATATAACACTTCTATAAGGAACACTACGGTATGTCAACCCCCCCCCCTCCAGATAACACTTCTATAAGGAACACTACGGTATGTCAACCCCCCCCCTCCATATAACACTTCTATAAGGAACACTACGGTATGTCAACCCCCCCCCCTCCATATAACACTTCTATAAGGAACACTACGGTATTTCAACCCCCCCCCTCCATATAACACTTCTATAAGGAACACTGCGGTATTTCAACCCCCCCCCCTCCATATAACACTTCTATAAGGAACACTGCGGTATGTCAACCCCCCCCCCTCCAGATAACACTTCTATAAGGAACACTGCGGTATTTCAACCCCCCCCCCCCTCCATATAACACTTCTATAAGGAACACTACGGTATGTCAACCCCCCCCTCCATATAACACTTCTATAAGGAACACTACGGTATGTCAACCCCCCCCCCCCCCTCCATATAACACTTCTATAAGGAACACTGCGGTATGTCAACCCCCCCCCTCCAGATAACACTTCTATAAGGAACACTACGGTATGTCAACCCCCCCCCCTCCATATAACACTTCTATAAGGAACACTGCGGTATGTCAACCCCCCCCCCCTCCATATAACACTTCTATAAGGAACACTACGGTATGTCAACCCCCCCCCTCCATATAACACTTCTATAAGGAACACTACGGTATGTCAACCCCCCCCCCCTCCATATAACACTTCTATAAGGAACACTACGGTATGTCAACCCCCCCCCCCTCCAGATAACACTTCTATAAGGAACACTACGGTATGTCAACCCCCCCCCCTCCATATAACACTTCTATAAGGAACACTACGGTATGTCAACCCCCCCCCCCCTCCATATAACACTTCTATAAGGAACACTACGGTATGTCAACCCCCCCCCCTCCATATAACACTTCTATAAGGAACACTACGGTATGTCAACCCCCCCCCCCTCCATATAACACTTCTATAAGGAACACTACGGTATGTCAACCCCCCCCCCCCTCCAGATAACACTTCTATAAGGAACACTACGGTATGTCAACCCCCCCCCCCTCCATATAACACTTCTATAAGGAACACTACGGTATGTCAACCCCCCCCCCCTCCATATAACACTTCTATAAGGAACACTACGGTATGTCAACCCCCCCCCCTCCAGATAACACTTCTATAAGGAACACTACGGTATGTCAACCCCCCCCCCTCCATATAACACTTCTATAAGGAACACTACGGTATGTCAACCCCCCCCCCCTCCATATAACACTTCTATAAGGAACACTACGGTATGTCAACCCCCCCCCCTCCATATAACACTTCTATAAGGAACACTACGGTATGTCAACCCCCCCCCCTCCATATAACACTTCTATAAGGAACACTACGGTATGTCAACCCCCCCCCTCCATATAACACTTCTATAAGGAACACTGCGGTATGTCAACCCCCCCCTCCATATAACACTTCTATAAGGAACACTGCGGTATGTCAACCCCCCCCTCCATATAACACTTCTATACAGTGCCTTCAGAAAGTATCAGACCCCTTGAGTTTTTACACATTTTGTTACGTTTCAGCCTTATTCTAAAATGTATGAAATAAAAACAATTCCGCATCAATTTGCACACAATACCCCATAACGACAAAGAAAAAACAGGTTTTTAGAAATGTTTGCAAATGTATAAAATGTTTTAAATAGAAATACATTATTTACAAAAGTATTCCAACCCTTTGCTATGCGACTCGAAATTGAGCTCAGGTGCATCCTGTTTCCATTTATCATCCTTGAGATGTTTCTACAACTTGATTGGAATCCACCTGTGGTAAATTCAATTGATTGGACATGATTTGGAAAGGCACACATCTGTTAATATAAGGTCCCACAGTTGACATTGCATGTCATTGCAAAACCCAACCCATGAAGTCAAAGGAATTGTCTGTAGAGCTCTAAGACAGGATTGTATTGAGGCACAGATCGGGGGAAGGGTACCAACAAATGTCTGCAGCATTGAAGGTCCCCGAGATCACGGTGGCCTCCATCATTCTTAAATGGAAGAAGTTTGGAACCACCAGACTCTTCCTCGAGCTGGCCACCTGGCAGAACTGAGCAATCAGGGGAGAAGGGCCTTGGTCAGTGATGTGACCAAGAACCCTGATGGTTACTGTGACAGACCTCCAGAGTAACTCTGTGAAGATGGGAGAACCTTCCAGAAGGACAACCAGCTCTGCAGCACTCCACCAATCAGGCCTTTACGGTAGAGTTTCCAGACCGAAGCCGCTCTTCAGTTAAAGGCACATGAAATCCCACTTGGAGTTTGCCAAAAGGCACCTAAAGAACTATCAGACCATGAGAAACAAGATTCTCTGGTCTGATGAAACCAAGATTGAACTCTTTGGCCTGAATGTCAAGTGTCACGTCTGGAGGAAACCCGACACCATGAAGCATGGTGGTGGCGGCATCATGCTGTGGAAATGTTTTTCAGAGGCAGGGACTGGGAGACTAGTCAGGATCGAGGGAAAGATGAATGGAACAATGACATTACCCAAAACAAAGTCCCACACAAAAAAAGGTTATTGGTTAGGTGAAATTCTTATCCAATCCTTATTCAAGCTAGTCTGGTCTGTCTGAGGTTCCATGTCAGAAACTGCAATTAAAAAAAACGAAAAACATCTTGACACATTAAACTAAAATATCCCAGCAGAGCATGTAGCCTGGTGTGTTTGGTCTTGTGTCTCATACCACCTCCCTGGTCCATCTGGATTCCCCCTTGTGTGACTTGAGGAAGGTCAAGGGTCACCCAGATCAGATGAATAGAACCGGAACGAGGAAATGTGTAGCCTTGTAGGGAACCAGAGTAGAACTACAATATCATGTAGGGAACCGGGAGATCCGTTAATTAGGGGAAATGTGACGGACAAGATCTGATCAGCGGGGTACAACCGCCGCACACCAGCTGTTGTCGCTGGGCCGGGTGGGGATCTTAGCCTTCTCTACAGGACACCGCCACGCGCCACCATGCATGGCACACACACAAGGAATTATCAGCAGGGTAACACTCAGCAGACATATGGAAATGACTATATATTGCATCACGTTATATTACTTTGGTACTGCACATAGTATCGCAGATAGATTAGCACCTTACTAAGCAGCTAACAACAGTCAGATAGATTAGCATCTCACTAAGCAGCTAACAACAGTCAGATAGATTAGCATCTCACTAAGCAGCTAATAACAGTCAGATAGATTAGCACCTCACTAAGCAGCTAACAACAGTCAGATAGATTAGCATCTCACTAAGCAGCTAATAACAGTCAGATAGATTAGCATCTCAATAAGCAGCTAACAACAGTCAGATAGATTAGCATCTCACTAAGCAGCTAATAACAGTCAGATAGGTTAGCATCTCACTAAGCAGCTAACAACAGTCAGATAGATTAGCATCTCACTAAGCAGCTAACAACAGTCAGCTAGATTAGCATCTCACTAAGCAGCTAACAACAGTCAGATAGATTAGCATCTCACTAAGCAGCTAACAACAGTCAGATAGATTAGCATCTCACTAAGCAGCTAACAACAGTCAGATAGATTAGCATCTCACTAAGCAGCTAACAACAGTCAGATAGATTAGCATCTCACTAAGCAGCTAACAACAGTCAGATAGATTAGCATCTCACTAAGCAGCTAACAACAGTCAGATAGATTAGCACCTCACTAAGCAGCTAACAACAGTCAGATAGATTAGCATCTCACTAAGCAGCTAACAACAGTCAGATAGATTAGCACCTCACTAAGCAGCTAACAACAGTCAGATAGATTAGCATCTCACTAAGCAGCTAACAACAGTCAGATAGATTAGCACCTCACTAAGCAGCTAACAACAGTCAGATAGATTAGCACCTCACTAAGCAGCTACCAACAGTCAGATAGATTAGCATCTCACTAAGCAGCTAACAGCACTCACTCTCTCGGTCTGTGTGGTGTCTCTGCCACTTTATCAACAAAAACAATTGTGCACACCTGCAGCACCCCTCTTTTTCTTTCCCTCTCTCTACTCTCTCTTTCTCTCTCCCTCTGAAAATGTCTACAGAGACTTGACTAATTCTATATTCTGTAGTGTTGTGAATAGTTGAACCTGTAGTATAACCTGCAGCATGTTTTATTATAAAGTTGACTTGAGATGGTGTGCGTGTAAGTTAAACAATATTCATGCATTATTTATTAGAAAAATAAGAGATATCACCACATTTTCCATCTTATTTAGATCATTTCTTAGAAAGGAATGCCACTTCTCTGTGTCAGACTGCAAGCTAGCTGAAGTAAAAGTAAACCCCACTATTGGAACTTATCTGTCTTTAATCAATTGTTAAAATGTCACAGACAATCATAATTTAACACTGTCTCCTTGTGTTGTTTCTTTGAATGTTTCTCTAAATACAGCAGTCTATCTAGGATGCTTCCTCCTGCTCACCAGAGACTTAAAGGTGTTTCAACAATAGCTTGTAAAAAATACAAAGAAGCACTTTTTCCCTCTTCCAAAATCCCCACAGAACAGACCAAAGGTATCAAAACTGAAAAAAGGAAAGAAAGAAATCTGTGGGATGATGAATAATTTGAATGAGGAAATGAAGCCGTTTGAGGACTGACTGAGATACCCCACAAGCAGCTAGCAGGCAGCCATTGGGAGGATACAATTAGGTCACCAAAAATAAAATGCTGCAACGCTGGTATCCTCCTGTAACTCTTTCTTAGAGTTGTCAAATCCAATATAGTTCATCTGAACTCTTTATGTTGAATTAAAACTTGAGGGAAGAGAAAGAGAGAAAAGGCAGAGAGAGAGAGACCGAGATAGAGAACAAGGGAGAGAGGACACAGAGAGAGAGAGAGAGAATAAATCTAATTTTATGCTTCGTAAACAACAGGTATAGATTAACATTGGAATGCTTACTTACAGGCCCTTCCCAACAACGTAGAAATAAATAAATATAGAAAATGACAGAAGAATAAAACACGTAATAAGTAATAGTAGTAATAATAACGATAAATTGGCTATATACACAGGGTACCAGTACCGAGTCGATGTGCAGGGATATTTGTATTTATTAAAAGATCCACATTAATTCCTGCCGAGGCAACAGCTACTCTTCCTGGGGTTTATTATGGATCCCCATTAGTTCCTGCCAAGGCAACAGCTACTCTTCCTGGGGTTTATTATGGATCCCCATTAGTTCCTGCCAAGGCAGCAGCTACTCTTCCTGGGGTTTATTATGGATCCCCATTAGTTCCTGCCAAGGCAACAGCTACTCTTCCTGGGGTTTATTAAGGATCCCCATTAGTTCCTGCCAAGGCAGCAGCTACTTTTCCTGGGGTTTATTATGGATCCGCATTAGATCCTGCCAAGGCAGCAGCTACTCTTCCTGGGGTTTATTATGGATCCTGATTAGATCCTGCCGAGGCAACAGCTACTCTTCCTGAGGTTTATTATGGATCCCCATTAGTTCCTGCCAAGGCAGCAGCTACTCTTCCTGGGGTTTATTAAGGATCCCCATTAGTTCCTGCCAAGGCAGCAGCTACTCTTCCTGGGGGTTTATTAAGGATCCCCATTAGTTCCTGCCAAGGCAGCAGCTACTTTTCCTGGGGTTTATTATGGATCCTGATTAGATCCTGCCAAGGCAGCAGCTACTCTTCCTGGGGTTTATTATGGATCCCCATTAGTTCCTGCCAAGGAGGCAGCTACTCTTCCTGGGGTTTATTAAGGATCCCCATTACTTCCTGCCAAGGCAGCAGCTACTCTTCCTGGGGTTTATTATGGATCCTGATTAGATCCTGCCAAGGCAGCAGCTACTCTTCCTGGGATTTATTATGGATCCGCATTAGTTCCTGCCAAGGCAGCAGCTACTCGTCCTGGGGTTTATTATGGATCCTGATTAGATCCTGCCAAGGCAGCAGCTACTTTTCCTGGGGTTTATTATGGATCCCCATTAGTTCCTGCCAAGGCAGCAGCTATTCTTCCTGGGGTTTATTATGGATCCCCATTAGTTCCTGCCAAGGCAACAGCTACTCTTGCTGGGGGTTATTAACAATCCCCATTAGTTCCTGCCAAGGCAGCAGCTACTTTTCCTGGGGTTTATTATGGATCCGCATTAGATCCTGCCAAGGCAGCAGCTACTCTTCCTGGGGTTTATTATGGATCCTAATTAGATCCTGCCGAGGCAACAGCTACTCTTCCTGGGGTTTATTATGGATCCCCATTAGTTCCTGCCAAGGCAGCAGCTACTCTTCCTGGGGTTTATTAAGGATCCCCATTAGTTCCTGTCAAGGCAGCAGCTACTCTTGCTGGGGGTTTATTAAGGATCCCCATTAGTTCCTGCCAAGGCAGCAGCTACTTTTCCTGGGGTTTATTATGGATCCGCATTAGATCCTGCCAAGGCAGCAGCTACTCTTCCTGGGGTTTATTATGGATCCCCATTAGTTCCTGCCAAGGCAGCAGCTACTCTTCCTGGGGTTTATTAAGGATCCCCATTACTTCCTGCCAAGGCAGCAGCTACTCTTCCTGGGGTTTATTATGGATCCTGATTAGATCCTGCCAAGGCAGCAGCTACTCTTCCTGGGGTTTATTATGGATCCGCATTAGTTCCTGCCAAGGCAGCAGCTACTCGCCCTGGGGTTTATTATGGATCCTGATTCGATCCTGCCAAGGCAGCAGCTACTTTTCCTGAGGTTTATTATGGATCCCCGTTAGTTCCTGCCAAGGCAGCAGCTATTCTTCCTGGGGTTTATTATGGATCCCCATTAGTTCCTGCCAAGGCAACAGCTACTCTTCCTGGGGGTTATTAATGATCCCCATTAGTTCCTGCCAAGGCAGCAGCTACTTTTCCTGGGGTTTATTATGGATCCGCATTAGATCCTGCCAAGGCAGCAGCTACTCTTCCTGGGGTTTATTATGGATCCGCATTAGATCCTGCCGAGGCAACAGCTACTCTTCCTGGGGTTTATTATGGATCCCCATTAGTTCCTGCCAAGGCAGCAGCTACACTTCCTGGGGTTTATTAAGGATCCCCATTAGTTCCTGCCAAGGCTGCAGCTACTCTTCCTGGGGTTTATTATGGATCCCCATTAGTTCCTGCCAAGGCAGCAGCTACTCTTCCTGAGGTTTATTATGGATCCCCATTAGTTCATGCCGAGGCAACAGCTACTCTTCCTGAGGTTTATTATGGATCCCCATTAGTTCCTGCCAAGGCAGCAGCTACTCTTCCTGGGGTTTATTATGGATCCTGATTAGATCCTGCCAAGGCAGCAGCTACTCTTCCTGGGGTTTATTATGGATCCCCATTAGTTCCTGCCAAGGCAGCAGCTACTCTTCCTGAGGTTTATTATGGATCCCCATTAGTTCATGCCGAGGCAACAGCTACTCTTCCTGAGGTTTATTATGGATCCCCATTAGTTCCTGCCAAGGCAGCAGCTACTCTTCCTGGGGTTTATTATGGATCCTGATTAGATCCTGCCAAGGCAGCAGCTACTCTTCCTGGGGTTTATTATGGATCCCAATTAGTTCCTGCCAAGGCAGCAGCTACTCTTCCTGGGGTTTATTAAGGATCCCCATTAGTTCCTGCCAAGGCAGCAGCTACTCTTCCTGGGGTTTATTATGGATCCCCGTTAGTTCCTGCCAAGGCAGCAGCTACTCTTCCTGAGGTTTATTATGGATCCCCATTAGTTCCTGCCGAGGCAACAGCTACTCTTCCTGAGGTTTAATATGGATCCCCATTAGTTCCTGCCAAGGTAGCAGCTACTCTTCCTGGGGTTTATTATGGATCCTGATTAGATCCTGCCAAGGCAGCAGCTACTCTTCCTGGGGTTTATTATGGATCCCCATTAGTTCCTGCCAAGGCAGCAGCTACTCTTCCTGGGGTTTATTAAGGATCCCCATTACTTCCTGCCAAGGCAGCAGCTACTCTTCCTGGGGTTTATTATGGATCCTGATTAGATCCTGCCAAGGCAGCAGCTACTCGTCCTGGGGTTTATTATGGATCCTGATTAGATCCTGCCAAGGCAGCAGCTACTTTTCCTGGGGTTTATTATGGATCCCCATTAGTTCCTGCCAAGGCAGCAGCTACTCTTCCTGGGGTTTATTATGGCTCCCCATTACACGGAACCCAAACCGGCTGCGCACGTGCGCCATCGTGCACCATCATTCATCATTGTGTATAAACATATTTTGTCCCCCCATACCAAACGCGATCACGACACGCAGGTTCAAATATCAAAACAAACTCTGAACCAATTATATTAATTTGTGGACAAGTCAAAAAGCATTAAACATGTATGGAAATTTAGCTAACTAGCTTGTATGGAAATTTAGCTAATTTAGCTAACTAGCCAACTTGCTGTTGCTAGCTAATCTGTCCTGGGATATAAACATTGAGTTGTTATTTTACCTGAAATGCACAAGGTCCTCTATTCCGACAATTAATCCACACATAAAACGGTCAACCGAATCGTTTCTAGTCATCTCTCCTCCTTTCAGGCTTTTTCTTCTCTTGACTTTATAATGCAATTGGCAACTTTCATAAATTAGGTGCATTTACCGCCACTGACCTCGTTCGTCTTTCAGTCACCCATGTGGGTATAACCAATGAGGAGATGGCACATGGGTACCTGCTTCTATAAACCAATGAGGAGATGGGAGAGGCATGACTTGCAGTGCGATCTGCATCAGAAATAGAACTGACTTCTATTTTAGCCCTTGGCAACACAGACGCTCGTTGGCGAGAGCGAGATGTGTGGGTGCAATAATTGAATAACAGATTTCTAAATTTATTTAGAGTGGTGTAGTCAGGATGTTAGTTTCTGCCAAAGCAGCAGCTACTCTTCCTGGGATCCGGCAGAATTAAGGCAGTTATACAATTTTAAAAACATTACAATACATTCATAACAGATTTTACAACTCACTAATTGTGTGCCCTCAGGCCCCTATTCCACTACCACATATCTACTACACAAAATCCATGTGTGCGTGTGTGTATAGTGTGTGTGTATAGTGTGTATGTTATCATGTGTGTGTATGAGTGTGTCTATGTCTATGTTTGTGTTGCTTCACAGTCCCTGTTGTTCCATAAGGTGTATTTTTATCTGTTTTTAAAATCAGATTCTACTGCTTGCATCATTTATCATTTATCATTTAAGCCTCTTGGACCTAGACTTGGTGCTCCGGTACCGCTTGCCATGCGGTAACAGAGTGAACAGTCTATGACTAGGGTGGCTGGAGTCTGTGACAATTTTTAGGGCCTTCCTCTGACGCCGCCTGGTATAGAAGTCCTGGATGGCAGGAAGCTTGGCCCCAGGGATGTACTGGGCCGTTCGCACTACCCTCTGTAGTGCCTTGCGGTCGGAGGCCGAGCAGTTGCCAAACCAGGCAGTGATGCAACCGATGGTGCAGCTGTATAACCTGTTGATGATCTGAGGACCCATGCCAAATCTTTTCAGTCTCCTGAGGGGGAATAGGTTTTGTCGTGCCCTCTTCAGCACTGTATCGGTGTGCTTGGACCATATTAGTTTGTTGGTGATGTGGACACCAAGGAACTTGAAGCTCTGAACTTGCTCCACTACAGCCCCGTTGATGAGAATGGGGGCGTGCTCAGTCCTCTTTTTCCTGTAGTCCACAATCATCTCCTTTGTCTTGATCACGTTGAGGGAGAGGTTGTTGTCCTGGCACCACACGGCCAGGTCTCTGACCTCCTCCCTATAAGCTGTCTCGTTGTTGTCAGTAATCAGGCCTACCACTGATGTGTCATTGGCAAACTTAATGATGGTGTTGGAGTCGTGCCTGGCCGTGCAGTCATGAACAGGGAACAGGGAATACAGGATGGGACTGAGCACGCACCCCTGAGAGGCCCCTGTGTTGAGCATCAGTGTGGCGGATGTGTTGTTACCTACCCTTATCACCTGGGGGCGAAATGAAAGGTAACTGAACTAAATTACTATCGCCCCATGACACTCACTTCTGTCATCATGAAGTGCTTTGAGAGGCTGGTTAAGGATCATATCACCTCTACCTTACCTGGCACTCTAGACCCACTTCAATTTGCTTACCGCCCCAATAGATCCACAGACGATGCAATCTCCATCACACTGCACACTGCTCTATCAAATCTGGACAAGAGGAATGCCTATGTAAGAATGATGTTCATTGACTATAACTCAGCATTCAACACCAGAGTACCCTACAAGCTCATCATTAAGCTCGGGGCCCTGGGTCTGAATCCCACCCTGTGAAACTGGGTCTTGGACTTCCTGACGGGCCTCCCCCAGGTGGTAGGAAACAATACCTCCAGTTCGCTGATCCTCAACACAGGGGCCCCACAAGGGTGTGTGCTCAACCCCCTCCTCTACTCCCTGTTCACCCATTAAAGCGTGGCCACACATGCCTCCAACTCAATCATCAAGTTCGCAGACGACACAACAGTAGTTGGCCTGATTGCCAACAATGACGAGACAGACAGGGAGTGCTGTTAGGAAAACATCAACAAAACGAAGGAGAAGGTGAAAAGCTTCACATCACTGAGATGATCCACCCACATCGACAGTGTGGTGAAGAAAGCACAAAAGTCTAATTTCTAGCCCAGGAGACTGAAGAAATGTGGCTTGGCCCCGGGAACCTCACAAACTTTAAAAGATGCACAATTGAGAGCATTCTGCCGGGCTGTATCATTGTCTGCTACGGAAACTGCACCTTCCGCAACTGCAGAGCTCTCCAGAGAGTGGCGCGATCTGCCCGACGCATCACCGGGGGCACACTGACTGCCCTCCAGGACACCTACAGCACCTGATGTCACAGGAAGGCCAAAAAGATCATAAATAACATCAACCACCCGAGCCATGGCCTGTTCACCCGCCTATCATCCAGAATGTAGTACAGGTGCATCAAAGCTGGGGCCGAGAGACTGAAAAACAGCTTCTATCTCAAGGCCATCAAACTGTTAAATAGCTATTCCTAGCCAGCTACCACCCGGTTACTCAACCCTTCACCTTACAGGCTGCTGCCCTGTATACATAAATATGGGATCACTTGCAACTTTAATATTGGAACAATAGTCACTTTAATAATGTTTACATACTGCTTTACTCATCTCATACAGTGCCTTCAGAAAGTATTCAGACCCCTTCTCTTTTCCACATTTTGTTATGTTACAGCCTTATTCTAAAATCAATTAAATAAATGTTTTTTTGTCATAAATCTATACACAATTCCAACAAAATGAAAACGGGTGTTTAGATTTTTTTTTTAATTAATGAAAAATTGAAAACAGAAATAACTTATTTACCTAAGTATTCAGACCTTTTGCTATGAGACTCAAAATTGAGCTCATGTGCATCCAGTTTCCTGATTCATCCTTGAGATGTTTCTTCAACTTGATTGGAGTCCACCTATGTTAAATTCAATTGATTGGACATGATTTGGAAGAATTTGTCGGGAGCCCGTAAAATGGCTGCCATCTATTGCAGCGCCATTCTTTCAAAGAATGAGACAGAGGGAGAGAGAGAGAGAGAAGATGGAGGAAGAGAGAGAGAAGATGGAGGGAGAGAGAGAGAAGATGGACGGAGAGACAGGATAGAGAGAGAAGACAGAGAGAAGGCTGAGAGAAGTCACAGAGAGACACAGAGAGACAGAAATAGGGAGATATTGGTTTTTACAGTAAGTGCTTTATTTGATATTTCTCATCAATGTATAAGATTTCCTCACTGCACAACTAGTCATAGTGGTTACATTCAAATGAAGAATCCACTTGTTCAGAATTCAAACGAGACTGCTACGAGTACTCAATGTTGACTTCATGCTCATTTAGGTAATCTTTATCTAAAGACAATCTGGTTCGTTTAGACACAATAAAACTTTACCAATATTGTATTTCATGCCTTTGGTGTCACAGAATGCTTAGCTCTAGCGCTAAAACTGTAGGGAGAAAGTTTAGGAACCATTACTGTTCTGACGAAAAGTCAACATAAAGTCAACAAAAATGTTTGAGACACCACAACAGGAAGGAAGCCAGCTCCTCGGTAGAGGTGGTGGCACGTCTCCAAGGTGACAGCTATGTCACACCGCCTAAAACCCTATGGCACAATTATACCCCTGTCGCTCCCAGGGAGAGATGGAGCTGAGGAACGGAAGGAGTTAGTGAGAACGAGAGAATGAAGGGGTGGAGGGAGGGGAGGCGGCAAGGATAGCTGTTCTTCTTTAGTGTGAGAAAGGCGTCATAGCTTCTGGCTTATTCACAGAGACAGCCCTAGGGATCCTTCTCGCTCTTTTTTAACAAAGCATTCCTACTCTGTTAGTGAATATTTCTGGCTGGCTGGCTGGCTGACTGGGTATGCTCGAGTCATCTCCTACGGGCTTCTCTATTCTCTTGTCTTTATCTCCTCTTCTCTCCTCTCTCGCTCTCTCTCTCTCTCTCTCTGTCTCTCTCTCTCTCACTCCTCTCTCTTTCTTCTCTTCTCTCTCCTCTCCTCTTGCTCCTCAGCAGCTGTTTGAGAAAACTTTTCTCTCCGAGACATCAAGCCCACATCGTTTCAGTCATGGTGTGTCAAATGAATAAGATAATGGTGCAATAGTCCAAATGATAAACTGTGTGGTTCCAGCCCTGAATGTTGATTGGCTGACAGCCGTGGCAAATTGGCCATATACCACACCCCATCGTGCCTTATTGCTTAAGTAAACGCCAGCTTGGGAGTCAGGACAGTTGATGTTTTAGTGTCACATTCAGATGACATGAATGGCTGAAAGTCCTGGACTGAATGTGGTTTTTGCTTCATTGTTTTCATGTTGTTGTTGTTGTTGTTGTTGCAGCTACCTAACTTCGTACTCACTAGTCATGAATTGAAGATCGAATTATGCAGTTGAGACAGTTAAAAGGAATTTCCTTTCTGATTTCTTAATTGAATGTGGTTCACACGAGAAGAGACACTTCTTTACACTGTGTTTTGGTTGAAGAATGTCAGGGTTTAATAGTCTTGACTCTCCATTAGATCAGTGTGAACTATATCTGACTGGTGATTACTGATCCATGCCCACAGGTTTTACAATGCTAGGGCGAGAGGGGGAAGAGGGAGAGGGAGAGTGAGAGAGAGTGAGAGAGAGGGGGAAAGAGAGAGAGGGAGAGGAAGAGAGAGGGAGGGGAAGAGAGAGAGGGAGAGGAAGAGAGAGTGAGAGAGAGGGGGAAAGAGAGAGAGGGAGAGGAAGAGAGAGTGAGAGAGAGGGGGGAAGAGAGAGAGGGAGAGGAAGAGAGAGTGAGAGAGAGGGGGGAAGAGAGAGAGGGAGAGGAAGAGAGAGTGAGAGAGAGGGGGGAAGAGAGAGAGGGAGGGGGAAAGAGAGGGAGGGAGAGGGAGAGAGAGAGGGAGGGGAAGAGAGAGCGAGAGAAAGGGGGAAAGAGAGAGACTGGAGATGGAGGGAAACAAGAGAGAGGGAGAGGAATAGAGAATGCAAGAGAGAGGGGGAGAGAGTGAGAGTGAGAGTGAGAGAGAGAGAGTGGGAGGGGAAAGAGAGAGAGTGTGAGGGGAAAGAGAGAGATGGAGGGATACAAGAGAGAGGGAGGGGTATAGAGAATGCGAGAGAGAGGGGGAGAGAGAGAGGTGGAGAGAGTGAGAGGGAGGGAGAGAAACGAGAGAGAGGGAGGGGAAAAAAGTGAGAGAGAGAGAGAGAGACAGAGAGAGAGAGAGAGAGAGAGAGAGAGAGAGAGAGAGAGAGAGAGAGAGAGAGAGAGAGAGAGAGAGAGAGAGAGAGGAAAGAGGAACATAACTCAGAGAAAATACATATGACACGTGGTGTTCCAAAAGGTTAGATTTTGAGTCAAGTACTGTTCAGTTTACATATGTTACCCCTTCGCAGCGTTATCAGAAAGCACAGCACTGATTTTCACGGCTACACAGACGATACACAACTTTACATTTCCGTTTCACCAGAGGATTTTAGCTCCACAGATCAATTATTAGACTGTTTTAGTGATTTAAATACTTGGATGGCTTACAACTTCCTCCAGCTAAATCAAGACAAGACCGAGGTACTTATTGTTGGAGCGAAAGCGCAGAGAGAGAATCTGGCCGCACATGTTAATTCACGGGCAATAAAGATAAAACACCAGCTAAAAAACCTAGGTGTTATTTTAGAGTCTGAAGTCAATTCTGAATCAGACATTAGGAACGTGACCAAAATAGCTTTTTACCACCTGAGGAACATTACCAAGGTGCGGCCGTTTCCCTCTCAGGCTGATACAGAGAGACTCATCGCTTTTATTACAAGCGGGACGACTGCTGTAATGCTCTCCTGTCTGGTCTACCCAAGAAAGCCATTGGTCAACTGTAAAACATACAGAATGCTGCAGCTCGGGTATTGACCAAGACCAGGCGGATATCACACATTACACTGGTTTTAAGGTCTCTGTACTGGCTGCCTGTGAGTTTTATAATTCATTTGAAGATTCTTCTATTGGTTTTTAAATCAATCCACGATTGTGCACCCTAATACATGTCAGACATGGTTTTAAGTATGTACCCAGTATCTCCCTCAGGTCCCCTGGCACTGGTCTTATAAGCCTCGGACCGAGAGGCATGGAGAGACAGTCTTTAGTTATTATGCTCTCAGCCTCTGGAATAGCCTATCAGAGAACCTGAGGGTGACCAAGAGGCATGGAGAGACAGCCTTTAGTTACTATGCCTCGAGCCTCTGGAATAGCCTTCCCCCAGCCTCTGGAATAGCCTTCCCCCAGCCTCTGGAATAGCCTGACCCCAGCCTCTGGAATATCCTGCCCCCAGCCTCTGGAATATCCTGACCCCAGCCTCTGGAATATCCTGCCAGAGAACCTGATGGAGACCAAGAGGCATGGAGAGACAGTCTTTAGTTATTATACCCCCAGCCTCTGGAATAGCCTGCCAGAGAACCTGATGGAGACCAAGAGGCGTGGAGAGACAGTCTTTAGTTATTATGCCCCCAGCCTCTGGAATAACCTGCGAGAGAACCTGAGGTGGACCAAGAGGCATGGAGAGACAGCCTTTAGTTACTATGCCCCCAGCCTCTGGAATAACCTGCCAGAGAACCTGAGGGGGACCAAGAGGCATGGAGAGACAGTCTTTAGTTACTATGCCCCCAGCCTCTGGAATAACCTGACAGAGAACCTGAGGGGGACCAAGAGGCATGGAGAGACAGCCTTTAGTTACTATGCCCCCAGCCTCTGGAATAACCTGCCAGAGAACCTGAGGGGGGATGAAACTGTGGGCATATTTAAAACACACCCTTTTAGCTTTGCTTTTCATCACAGTACTTTTTAGTCGATCAGTTGGTTGTGTAGTAAATATTTAAGTTTTTATTTTTTATTCATTTTTTCCCCTGTGAAGCACATTGTGTTGCATTCCATGTATGAAATGTGTTGTATAAATAAAGCTTGATTAGAGAGAGCGCGAGAGAGAGAGAGAGAGAGAGGGAGGGAGAGAGAGAGAGAGAGAGAGAGAGAGAGAGAGAGAGAGAGAGAGAGAGAGAGAGAGAGAGAGGGAACAAGAGAGAGAGAGAGAGAGAGGGAACAAGAAAGTGCTAGAGAGAGAAGGAACAAGAAAGTGCTAGAGAGAGAAAAGGAGAAGAAAAGAGGGAGGAAAGAGAGAGAGGAGAGAGGGAAGAAGGAGGAAAGATAGAGAGAGAGGAGAGAGGGGAGAAGGTGGAAAGATAGAGAGAAGAGAGAGAAAAGGAGAGGAAAGGGGGAGGAAAGACAGAGAGAAGAGAGAAGAGAGAGAAGAGGAGAGGAAAGAGGGAGGAAAGAGAGAGAGAAGAGAGAGGGAAGGAGAGGAAAGGAGGGAGGAAAGAGAGAGAGAAGAGAGAGAAAAGGAGAGGAAAGAGGGAGGAAAGAGAGAGAGAGAAGAGAGAGAGAAGGAGAGGAAGAGGGAGGAAAGAGATAGAGAGAGAAGGAGAGGAAAGAGGGAGGAAAAAGAGAGAGAGAGAGAGAGAGAAGAGAGAGAGAGAGAAGAGAGAAGAGAGAAGAGAGAAGAGAGAGAGATAAGAGAGAAGAGAGAGGAGAGAAGAGAGAAGAGAGAAGAGAGAAGAGAGAAGAGAGAGAGAGAAGAGAGAAGAGAGAAAGGAAAGAGAGAAGGAAAAGAGAGTTGGAAGGTATGTTTTCATACTCAAACTAGGTCACACTGTGGTAGGAACAAAACAGAACAGACCTCAAGTTTGCAGAAATCATTACAGGAAAACAAACGTGTCAGTCGTTTGACACTGTTTTCCTTCCAAGCAGAGAGAAAAATGATAATAAGAAATACAAAAAAATCTCCATTGCAAATTAGCCTCCTCTGTCATTGTGAAGTTTCCTGTTTGAAATGCATATCAAAACCACGGCACCGCAGCCACAACTTACCTTGTCATTGACATCAGGGGACAGACAGAGAGGAGATGAGAGAGAGGGATATGGATGTATACACAAGCCCCCCCCCCCCCCCACAAAGATAGATAAATCAGAGAGAGAGAGAGAGAGAGACACTCACATTCAAAACATCTGACTTCTTTTTCCGTCTGTCTTTAAGATCCCAAACAAATAGAACTAGCGGATGCAAGAAGGACAACGAGAAGAGAGGGAAGGTTATAGAGTGTCAGAAAATGGTGGCAGAAAGACTCTAACCTGTTTTGGAGACCGGTTTTTGTTCTAGGTTTACCTAACTCACTCAATTACCACAGACACGAAAAAGTCACGATGTTTAAAACGCGATTCATTTTTTAAAACGGCATTGACCATCTTCTCAGCTCAATTCTCTAGCGCTTTAATGAGGGACGCAATATTGGAATTGACGCGGTAGCATTAACTCCCTTCAGCTAACCAGGGGGTGAGAAGCCCACAGCTTTCCTCCTAGAGATCAAATGAGACCTGATTAAACACCAGTCAATGACCCTTTGAATTAGTCCTCCCTGTCCGTTACAAGACCCTGCCGGCCTACTGTATACCTACACACTTTACTCCCCAATGGTGTCAATCTATCTATTTATCTGTTCTGTGATTGGCTTGGAGCTACAGGAAGTAGAGTCACAATCGGCCGCATCCCTAATGACAGACACTCTAGTCCCTTTATAGAACACTGCTTTTGTCCAGGGCTGGGTTTCCCAAAAGCATCTTAATGCCAAATTCATCTTAGAACATAGGATCCCATAGGGTAGAGGGTGCCATAGGATCCCATAGGGTAGAGGGAGCCATAGGATCCCATAGGGTAGATTGTGCCATAGGATCCCATAGGGTAGAGGGTTCCATAGGATCCCATAGGGTAGAGGGTGCCATAGGATCCCATAGGGTAGAGGGTGCCATAGGATCCCATAGGGTAGAGGGTGCCATAGGATCCCATAGGGTAGAGGGTGCCATAGGATCCCATAGGGTAGATGGTGCCATAGGATCACATAGGGTATAGGGTGCTATAGGATCCCATAGGGTAGAGCAGGGGTGTCAAAGTCAAATGGACGGAGGGCCAAATAAAAAAATCAGCTACAAGACGAGGGCCGGACTGTTCGAATGTTCATTGAAAAATGTTTAAATGACGCATATAGTCTAGTGAACCTAATTGAACCTACTGAAAACCTAACAAATATATTACAATATGATCAGATAAATAAAGCAATATTTTCTTATGGCTCTGTCAGTAATCTTTAATTTTCAACAGACACAAAAGACAAATTTCCTTTATATAAATATCCCCATAACATGAACATTAAATGAAAGAAACCGGTATTCAAGGCACCATCAGTAGACTATATTTTCTATTTTAGCAAAAGTGGGCTAAATTTACTTCAAAGAAAAAACAATAATAGCAATTTTCTATCATCCACTCAACTGAAATATTTTTAAAATATAATTGGATTGAAATACAAAAAAATAAAGTGCAAAAATCTATTAATCAAAAACAACACTTTGTTTAAGGAGAAGTAACATGCAGTGAAAACAAATATTAAATTTTAACTTTTAAACTTGAACTGAGTAAAAACTCTAAATATGTGATTGCACAGTAATGTTCACTTGTTTGAGGTTGAGGGTGATACTTGGTGGTGTCCCATCTTTTCCACAAGTTCATCAATGTTCGGGGTAAGGCTCTGAGCTGAAGAAATCCTCAGAATTGAGTGGAGGTGTTCAGCAGTAAGTCGACTTCTGTGTGATGTTTTGTTCAGGTTCATCAAAGAAAACAGTTGTTCACACAGGTATGTGCTGCCAAACATAGACAACGTTTGAGCAGCCTGGATGCGCAGCTGGGGCATTGTGCCGGGGAGGAAACGGGCGAACTCCGCAGCACCCACTGCCGCATATTTTGCCCTCAGTGCATCATTGCATTGGAGGTCAATCAACTCCATTTGGAGGTTTGGTGGTGAGCTTTCCACGTCAACAGCAAATGGGTTACCGAGCAGTTCCAACCTGCTTTTTTGTGCTTCAAAGTCAGCAAATCGGCGTCGAAAGTCAGCGGCAAGCATACCTATTTTATCAGCCAACTGTGTGCTCGGGAACGCACTGGTAGAGAGCTTCTCTTTCATGGTCTGGCAGCTGGGAAAGTGGCTCAAATTTTCTTTCCGCATCTGCGTCTCCCACAGAGTCAGTTTGGTTTTAAATGCCTTCACTGTACTGTACATATCAGAGATGACACGATCCCGACCCTGCAGCTGCAAGTTTATTGCATTCAGATGACTCGTAATGTCACACAGAAAAGCCATTTCACACAGAAACATTTCGTCTCGGAGTTGTGTTGTGTCTTTCCCTTTGCTGTCCAAGAACAGACAAATCTCCTCACGAAGCTCGAAACATCTTTGAAGCACCTTTCCCTGGCTTAGCCATCGCACCTCTGTGTGATAAGGCAAATCACCATGCTCCGTTTCTAACTCCGTCAGAAATGCCTTGAACTGGCGGTGATTCAAACCTTTGGCTCTGATAAAGTTAACTGTGCGCGTGATGATGCTCATTACATGCTCCATTTTCAAGGCTTTACCGCACAACGCTTCCTGGTGTATGATACAATGATAAGCTGTCAGCTCACCTGTCGCGTTTTCCTCTTGCATCTTTTCCCGTATCTTCGCCACCAGTCCGCTCCTGTGTCCACACATCGCAGGTGCTCCGTCGGTTGTCAAACCCACGAGTTTTTCCCAAGGCAGCTCCATCTCATTTACACATCTTGACACCTCTTCATACAAATCATGCCCCGTAGTTGTGCCATGCATAGGACGTAAAGCCAAAAACTCCTCTGTCACGCTTAGGTTGGAGTCCACTCCGCGGATGAAAATTGACAACTGGGCAATGTCAGAAATGTCGGTGCTCTCATCCACAGCCAAGGAATATGCAATAAAATATTTTCCCTTTTTCACAAGCTGCTCTTTTAGATTGATGGACAACTGGTCTACTCTCTCGGCAATGGTGTTTCTGCTCAGACTCACATTTAAAAAGAGTTGCCTTTTTTCTGGGCAAACTTCGTCACGAACTTTAATCATGCAGTTTTTGATGAAATCCCCCTCCGTAAATGGCCGGGCTGATTTAGCGATCTCTTCTGCCAAAATAAAACTGGCCTTGACAGCAGCCTGGCCTTGTGATTTGGCTTTTTTGAACAGAGCCTGTCGAGATTTGAGGCCTCGTTTTAATTCCTCTGCCTTTTGTAGCCTTTGTTCCATGTCCATATTCTTGTTTTTGTCCGCGTGTTTCGTTTCATAATGTCGTCTCAGATTATACTCTTTCAGTACCGCCACACTTTCTCCACACAGAAGACACACAGGTTTTCCAGCTACCTTCGTGAACATATACTCCGACTCCCACCTTGTTTGAAACCCCCGGTTCTCAGTATCCACCTTCCGTTTTGCCATTTTTGATGGGTATCTGAAAGTTAATTTTACTGTGATGCTGACGACTGCTGTGCCAATAAATATTGAAATGAAGCAGCCTACTGCTCGGTGCGTCACCTTTGCATTGTGGGAAATGTAGTATTGGTGCGTGTAAAAGATCTGCGGGCTGCCGGCTTGCTGCGGGCCGGTTCTAATAATAAATCAAGATCATCCCAGGGGCCGTAAAAAACCTTCTTGCGGGCCGGATGTGGCCCGCGGGCCTTGACTCTGACATATGTGGGGTAGAGGGTGCCATAGGATCCCATAGGGTATAGGTTGCCATATGATCCCATAGGGCAGAGGATGCCATATGATCACATAGGGTATCAGGTGACATAGGGATCCTCTCCTCTCCTCTCCTCTCCTCTCCTCTCTTCTCCTCTCCTCTCCATCTCCTCTCCTCTTCTCTCTATCTCCTCTCCTCTCCTCTATGTGGTGACTGCTTATTAATGGTCCACCATGGTCCTGGAGAGTAGATTGCAATTGATAATCTCCCTGTGGATGAGGTGGGTGTCCTGGCTGTAAATATCCCTCCCTCCCCATGCAGAGGGAGGGCAATGAGAGAGAGTTTGATCAGCTGTTCCAATAGAAATCTGACTTGAGCCCAGTGGAATGTGCATCTAATACATGCATACATCAAACTCCTTTTTCAGGACATTTTCATATGTATAATATCTTTCATCCCCATCTCTCTCTTTCTTAATCTCTCTCTCTGTATCCCTCTCTCTCTTTCTTAATCTCTCTCTCTCTTAATCTCTCTCTCTTTATCCCTCTCTCTCTCTCTCTCTTTATCCCTCTCTCTCTCTTGATCCCTCTCTCTCTCTCTTTATCCCTCTCTCTCTCTTTATCTCTCTCTCTTTATCTCTCTCTCTTTATCCCTCTCTCTCTCTCTCTCTCTCTCTCTCTCTCTATCTCTCTCTCTTTATCCCTCTCTCGCTCTCTCTATCTCTCTCTGTCTCTATCTCTCTCTCTCTTTATCCCTCTCTCGCTCTCTCCCTTTCTCTCTCTCTATCTCAATTCAATTTCAATTTAAGGGGTTTTATTGGCATGGGAAACATATGTTTACATTTCCTTAAATAGATAACAAATAAAAGTGAAATAAACTGTAAAAAATGTACAGTAAACATTACACTCACAAAAGTTCCCAAAGAATAAAGATGTTTCAAATGTCATATTACAGTTTGTGTAAATGGTTAAAGTACACAAGGGAAAATAAATGAGCATAAATATGGGTTTTATTTACAATGGTGTTTGTTCTTCACTGGTTGCCCTTTTCTTGTGGCAACAGGTCACAAATCTTGCTTCTGTGATGGCACACTGTGGTATTTCACCCAGTAGATATGGGAATTTATCAAAATTGGGTTTGTTTTCGAAGTCTTTGTGGATCTGTGTAATCTGAGGGAAATATGTGTCTCTAATATGGTCATACATTGGACAGGAGGTTAGGAAGTGCAGCTCAGTTTCCACCTCATTTTGTGGGCAGTGTGCACATAGCCTGTCTTCTCTTGAGAGCCATGTCTGCCTACGGCGGCCTTTCTCAATAGCAAGGCTATGCTCACTGAGTCTGTACATAGTCAAAGCTTTCCTAAAGTTTGGGTCAGTCACAGTGGTCAGGTATTCTGCCACTGTGTCCTCTCTGTTTAGGGTCAAATAGCATTCTTGTTTGATCTGTTTTTTTTATAATTCTTTCCAATGTGTCAAGTAATTAACTTTTTGTTTTGTCATGATTTGATTGGGTCTAATTGTGCTGCAGTCCTGGGCCTCTGTAGGGTGTGTTTGTGTTTGTGAACAGAGCCCCAGGACCAGCTTGCTTAGGGGACTCTTCTCCAGGTTCATCTCTCTGTAGGTGATGGCTTTGTTATGGAAGGTTTGGGAATCGTTTCCTTTTAGGTGGTTGTAGAATATAATGGCTCTTTTCTGGATTTTGATAAATAGTGGGTATCGGCCTAATTCTGCTCTGCATGCATTAGTTGGTGTTCTACGTTGTACACTGAGGATATTTTTGCAGAATTCTGCATGTAGAGTCTCAATTTGGTTTAAGTCCCATTTTGTGAAATCTCGGTTGGTGAGCGGACCCCAGACCTCACAACCATAAAGGGCAATGGGCTCTATGACTGATTCAGGTATGTTGAATTTAATTATCCTTTTGATGGCATAGAAAGCCCTTCTTGCCTTGTCTCTCAGATCGTTCACAGCTTTGTGGAAGTTACCTGTGGCGCTGATGTTTAGGCCAAGGTATGTATAGTTTTTTGTGCGCTCTAGGTCAATGGTGTCTAGATGGAA